>NC_031782.1:6366143-6369225 GCF_001522545.3 Parus major | reverse complement strand
GGCACCGGCACCCGGCACCGCGGGTACGGTCGGGCTGGAGGGGTACGGAGCGCAGGGAGGGGGGGGCTCCGGGGGGTGCCAGTGCAGAATGACGGGGGAAGGAGGCTGTGTGGGCACGCAGAGGGGAGTGCAGCCGGGTGTTGGGGTGTCCGGGGTGCCGGGGGCTGGCGGTGCGGGGGGTGCACAGGGGTCCGGGCTGCAGCGCGGGGGGGCCGGGAGTGCATGCCCAGAAGTGCCGTGGGTGCGATGGTGGGCGAGGGGTGGGCGATGGGGCGCACACAGCCGGGGCTGAGCGGGGTTTGGCTCCAGGAACGAGCGGGGCAGGTGTCGGTTCCCTCTGCCGGCACCCGGGTGTCCTATGTGGGGCGTGGGAGGCGCAGCGAGGACACACGGTGGGGACGTGGAGGGACGCCGGGGTCCTCGGGGCTCGCAGGGTCGCACCTCCCAGCCCCGCAGAACGTCCTCCCAGGCCATGTCCCCTGCGTCAGGGACATGACCTCCCCTGGCCACACCACCCATGCTGGGGACACAAGGTTTGTCCCTCGGCTTGGCAGCCAGCAGGATGGATCCTTTACGGATTGTGCAAGGGACAGGCAAAGGCCCCGTTTCGTTCCGCTGCCCTCCCCGCTCTGCCCACCCCACAGGGACAGTCGGAGCCATTTGACCTTCTCGGGCCAGGCCAGCGCGGCTGGCTCGGGGCACCAGCCCGGCGGGGCTGTCCCTTGCATGGGTCGCCGAGAGTTCCAGCAGCTTTGGGCAGAGCGGGGCTGGGACGCGCTTTCCAGGCAGGATGGAATCCCCGTGGTACCCGGCCGTGGGACGGGCTGGTTCCGCCGCACTCGGGGTGGATGGGTGAGGTCTGCCCGGCTCCAGCCGCCTTTTCCAAACATAAAAGCTTTTAGCCAGCTGGGGAAGGTGCTACCTCCACCTGTGTGGCGGCAACAGCTTCTTGCCCAATGTGGACGCATGTGGGGCTGGGGCTGCTCACTGCATCCCCCGGGAACTGGGCAGGGACACACAGCTCCCGTTCCAACTTAATCCCCACCGCCCCCTTCTCCTCCCGCTGTGGGAGCTGGGTGCCCCAGAACTTGCTGCTTGGAGACTGTGGGGCCATTTCAGCAGGATTTGGGTGGTGAGTGCTGAGCACGGCTGTGAGACAGGAGGAGTGTGGGGAGGCAAAACAGCTCCAAATCCAGCAAAGCCCCTGCGAACAGAGCACAGGGAAAACTTGCAAGCGCAACGAATTTTCTTGCTGTGCCACATTTTGTCACTGGCAAAGGCGCCAGTGTGGAGAGGCCCAGCACAGAGCGTCTGCCAGGCAGGCAAGGTTGATCCCACCACAGCACCCAGCACTTGAGCTGGATCTTTTTGGGGCTGCAGGGCCAGCATGCATAAGAACTTCATGAAGGTTTTGTATCTGGGGCATAGGAGGGTTGGAAGCTGGGAATGAGGCAGAAAATTGTCATCTTTCTACCCATATGTTTGAATCATATCCGTTTCTAGCTAGCTCAGCTGCCTGTCTATGCTACCCTCTGTGTTTTCCTAGCTGCAGATTATTTGGGATAACTGGGAGCTGGAGGGAAATGTGTGCACAGACTTAAATGTGTGTGAGTTGGTACGGGCTGCAAAAAATCCTGCACAGCTGTAGCTGGGGCAAGGGGCCAGCTTGCTGCTCTGCCAAAAAACCTGCTTACATTTCCTCAGTGTCCAAAGTCCTCAGTGTTTGGGTGAAAACACTGGATCTCCTCTCCCCAGTGCTGCCTTGCTGTGGATGTGCCGGGGTTCGTGTCAGATGGCACAGAGCGTGTCCCTCTGGAAATGGGGTTTGTCTTGGTTTCACTCTTGGTTTTGCCAGTGGGATTTTGCCAGCAGGAGGCACCATCTGGGTTGACCACAGAAGTCCAAGAAATGTTTGGAAATGGGGAGAAGTGCCTGCTGGTTATGGATGGTGGATGCTCTGTCGGGGTGGTCTGGTAGGACACCCTGAGCATGGCCAAGCTGCACTGCAGCACCGGGATGGCCGAGCATCCAGACTCGGAGCAGGCCAGGGACAGAGCCCACACTGAAGACTGGAGTCACCTGCCAGCTCTGACTCCAAGATTTCACATGACCTGTTGCACCCTGCAGGTCCCATAAGGAGTTGGGTACCTCTCACCCTCTGCATACAAGGACTTCTCACCAGGCACAGCTTCCAAGTCACTGTTGTCCTTCCTGTGACACCCCAGCCATATCAAGACCATCAGCTTTCAGTGAATTTGTCAGTTCAGTGAAACTGCAATTTAAGGCCAAATCTTCATCCCTTGTCAGCTCTCAGAGTCCATCTTAGGACAGGATAGGTCATAAGCTATGTCTGATACATCCTTCACCTTCATTTGGGGTCAGATGGTGATTCCAGCCTTCCCTGGCTGGACTTCAAACATCCTGCTTTAGCACTCTTCAGGGGGATCCATCCTTTGCATGGAAAGCTGAGATGGAAGGAATTTTTTTTCCCCCATCTGTCCAGGAAGCGAGAGCAACAAAAATGCCTTTCATCACCTTCGTCATCCTCGCTCTGGAGGAGAGAGCACTGTACATGCCGTGGGAAGGATGACTGACAGCTCGGCAAGAAGCTGTTAAGCCCTGCACTTGAGGGATGTTCAGGAAGTCACCCCTGGAGCAACGGAAAACCTACAGAGCTAGTGCCTATATAAATCTATAGATAGAGATCTATAGGCTTCTGTGGCCAGAGCTGAAATGTGTTAAACCAGAATAGCATTTGGAGCTGCTCCTGTGTGCCAGGACTCTGGCAGCTCCGTGGGCACAGGGAGCACAGGGAGCAGCTCCTTCCCCAGCAACCCTGGATCACAGGGGAGGGCACAGTGAGAGCACCTGGCAGCAGAGAGGGCTGGGGGGGCTCGGTGTCTTGGAAGAATTTGGGACATTTGGAGAGAGGAGATGTTTCCTTCCTGAGGGACAGTGTCATGGCAAGCCAGTACATGGTGTGGGGAGGGAGGAAAGGAAAGGAAAGGAAAGGAAAGGAAAGGAAAGGAAAGGAAAGGAAAGGAAAGGAAAGGAAAGGAAAGGAAAGGAAAGGAAAGGAAAG
>NC_031782.1:6252107-6365557 GCF_001522545.3 Parus major | reverse complement strand
AAGGAAAGGAAAGGAAAGGAAAAAGGAAAGGAAAGGAAAAAGGAAAGGAAAGGAAAGGAAAAAGGAAAGGAAAGGAAAAAGGAAAGGAAAGGAAAAAGGAAAGGAAAAAGGAAAGGAGAGAAAGGAAAGGAGAAAGGAAAGGAAAAAGGAAAGGAGAGAAAGGAAAGGAGAAAGGAAAGGAGAAAGGAAAGGAAAGGAAAGACTTCACCCACTGGATTTTGGACTTGGCTCAGGGTATTGGGTGGAAACCAGTTCCCAGTGCCCTTGGACACATGTAGTTTTACTTTTGCCTCTTCCCTGTGCTGCTTTCAGCCCCACACCCCCTTTCCTCCTCCTCCTCAGCACCCGGGCATTCTCAGTGCATTCAGCTCCCTTCTGCCTGCCTGGGGCTGGGGAAAAGGACCAACCAGAGCCCACCGGGGCTGCCAGCTGGCAGGAGATGGCACAGAAGGATGATGGAATGTACCCTGTGGCTGGGATGAGAGTGAGTGGTGAAGAAACTGCCCCAGGTGGCAGAATCCCCCCAGAAACCATGGCAGACAGATAAAGGCCCTTGCACTGGGTGAATAACCTCATCCCATGGCTCAGGCTGCAGCTATTTCCTCTGGACTGCCACAGGCTTCAATGCTCTTCATCTGTGTCATAAAAATCGGATGTGAAGAGCAATTCTTACCCTCAGCATCCCAAGTAATATCCTGAGGAATTCATTTCCAGTGGACCCCGGTGGGCCAGCCCAGGAACGCTGGGTTCTGGGCAGGCAGGGGCAGAGGGGCTGCTGCAAGACTGAATTGGATGGATATGGATGGAAATGGATTCCAGGCAGGGGGTTTTAGGTGAGGGAGTCCACCCTGCAGCAAACCCTGGCCTGGAGTGATGCCCATGCCTGCGGGGCAGCAAGGGGTGGAGACACCCAGGGGCAAAATCCCGGTGGGCAAATCCCAGCATTGGTGCCGGCTGCGTGGGAGTGTATCTGGTGGCTTGTCCAAGCAGGAACGGGCTGGCCAAGAGCTGAGTCATCCCTCCAGCACGGAGGAGATCCCCCAGGGCCCCTCGTTTGCTGTTAAAAGGCAGTAGCAAGAGCAAGAGGCTGCGAAATGGCTCCGCCGAGAGCTCGGCTTCTTAGGCAGCCCCGGCCTCGGAGGAAGCGGGGATGCTCCGCTCGGAGCACGAAACCCGCAGACATCTGGAGCCTGTGGCTTGTTTCTCAACTGCTCCTTGGCCGCGTTTCTCCTCCGTTTCGGAGATAAAGGCGGCGAGGGTGACCCGGCGGAGCGGGAGCGGCGGTGCTGGCCGCTCTCCAGGCAGCCCGGCCGGAGGAAGAGCGGCCCCGCTCTGTGCCGCCGCCAAAGCAAATAGGAACGGGGCCTTAAACAATGCTGGCTGCGAACCGGGGGGGCCCGGCCGCCGGCGTCGCCGCTGCCGACGGGCTCCTGGTCTCCGGGAGAGTTTCCACTGGCATCTCTGCCCCTTGCCCAGGCAAAACCCTCCTGCCGGGCAGCCTGAAGGCTTCATCCGGGGCATCCCGCACACCTCAGCTGTGTGCAAGGACTTGCGGGGTGCTTGGGGAGGCAGGAGGGATGAAGGGCGAGGAAGAGGAGTTGCCCAGCTTCCAGCAGCCCTCCTGCTTGCCGTGGGCTTGCTGGAAGGATTTGGCTTAGTCATCCATCCCTTTCCCTCGCTGGTAGGCTGAGCCACTGCTGAAAATATCCTGGAAGATTCCCAAGCAGCACAGAAGGCAAGAAAATGAGGAACACATGAAGGAAGGGAAGACGGGAAGGGATGGGATGGGAAGGAAAGAAGAACAGGGCTGGGAGCGGGCGGTCTTGGCCACCCACCTCCCTGCTGGGGCCAGAGCAGAGCCAGCCATCAGAACCATCCTGGCAGTGCCTTTGGAGAGGGGCTGCGCCCTCGCTGGGTGCGGGGGTGATGCTGATGGTCGGCGCTGGTGTCTGTGCCCAAGAGTGGCCTCGGCAGGGTGGGGGACACTGCCCTTCCCACGGGTGCTTTCGGGGGGGCAAGCTCATAGGAAATTGCTCACCCTGAGAAAATGCATTCCCGGCAGCTCCACATCCTTTCGATCTCAGGGAAGGGCTGGTGCCCTGACCTTTGTCCGGCACAGGAGAAGCCCAGAGGCACCGGGCTGCTCGCCGCGGGGCCCGCGCCAGGCTTTTAGCACTTTGCTTTTAGCACTTGAGTCCCGAGGCGTGAGGGTGGCTCCTCGCTGTGTCCAGCTGGGCAGCAGCTGCACAGCTTCTGTCGGCTGCTGCCATCTCGTGTTGCTCCATACATGAGTCCCCCGCCAGGGCTGCCCACCGGCCTTGCTGTGAGATTGGGGTGGATTGTCATCTTCCCGCTGTGCCCGGGTTATGTCGGGGCCGAACGTGCCGGGATTCGGGGTGCGGGGCTGGGGGACACACGCTGGCCCCTCCACTGCCTCTTTGAGCCGGGGGCCGAAGCCATGTGAGCTGCAGCCGGAGACCTGCGAGGAGAAATTCCTTTCCCATGTGGTCAGCGCGGTGGGTGCGCAGAACCCAGCCGAAATACGGGCTGGGATGATGGAAACGTCCTGAGTGTCACTAGGTGTCCCGACATCTTCATGATGGCCGTGCTGGGTCCCCGTTGCCCCCAAACCGTGTAACCCAGCCCCGGTGCATCTCTCCTGCCTTTCCCTGCCTGCCAGGGAAAGAGCTGGGATGCCGGGGGATACCTGGAGGAAGGGCTGCCAATCCTGGGCGGGGAGGACTGACACCCCACATTCCCACTGAAGCCCTAATGCACCTCTCTCCTCTTCCCAGGTCTCTCCCGCAGCGCCAGCCTCTCGGAGAAGGAGCTGAAGGAGGCGAAGGCGCGGAGCCAGAGGATCGCAGCTCAGCTCACCACGGCTCCTGGCCCCAGCTCCAAGGGTGTCCTGCTGTTCCACAGGCGCAGGCAGCGCGTTGAGGGGCTCTCGGGGGCTGGGCATGGCGGGGGGCTGCCGCTGAGCCCCGCGGCCCAGCCTCGCCAAGGGGCCATGGAGCAGAGCCAGGGGCAGGAGATGAAGCCAGAGCCAGCCCAGCCTGGCAATCCAGGAGAAGGGATGCTGGCAAACGCCTCCCCGTGCCAGGAGCTTCCTGCTGAAGCCCAGCAGATCCCACTCAGCGTTTACCTGAAGGAGAACATGGCATCGGCCGCCACCAACGGCGTGCAGGAGCGCTCGGCCAGCGGGATGGAGAGAGGGGTGGAGGGGCTTGGAAATGCAGGAGCCCCTGTGGGGCCGAACACGGCGGCGCTTGTGGTGGCTCAGAGCCCCGGGGAGGGAAAGAACATCAGCGTTCCCAGTGAGGTGCCCGGTGAGGTGCCTAGCGAGGTGCCCAGCGCTCCAGCAGGGACAGCCACAGCCACGGCATCACCAGCCGGGCAGCAGCAGAACGGGACGCAGGGCCGGCAGTACTACGAGGTCCATCTCACCCTGGCCAAGCCCAAGCCTGTGAAGAACCGGACGGCCAGACCCTTCGGCACCCAGGCATCCCCTGCCAGTGCCCAGCCGGCCGAGGAGCCCCCTGCCCCCGAGCTGCCCCCACCTCCAACCTACGCAGAGACCCTCAGCAGCCCCCCACCCCTCACCCGTGTTCGCTCCCCCCCTGCCTACTCGGCCCTGTACCCCACCCAGGAGCAGAAGATGCTGCCAGATCCCCTCCTGGGCTGCGGGGTGAGCGGACCAAACCCCTTGCCCAAAACAGGGATCCTGGAGGAGTCGGCTGCCCGCAGAGCCAGCAGAAAGTCCATGTTCACCTTCGTGGAGAAGCCGAAGCTGGGCCCCAACCCCGACCTGCTGGACCTGGTTCAGAGTGCAGACAGCAGGAAGAAACAGAAGGAGCAGAGGGACCCCAGTGCTGAGGACGAGCCCTTTGCCCTAGGGGCTGAAGCTTCGAACTTTGTCCCCAACAGTGCAGCCAGGGGTGTGCAGCACCTGCCACCAGCTGAGGATGCCCCAGCATGGTCCTCCTGCCTCAAGTCTCCCACCATCCAGCCCAAGAAGAAGCCACAGCCCAGCCACATCCTCACTGAAGCGAGAGGGAAGGGAGCTGAGCTCTTTGCCCGCCGACAATCCAGGATGGAGAAGTTCATCATTGAGGCCCCCTCCCAGCCTGAGCTGCTGCGGTCCCCATCGCCCACCATGTCCCTGCCTCCCTCCTGGAAGTATGACAACAATGCTTACCTGTCACCCATGGTCTCCAGACGCCCCTCCAAGAGTCCCTGCAGGCCCTCCAAAACCCCTCCTGCATCGCTGTATGGCAGCAACCTAATGGAGAACGAGGTGTCCCAGAAGGAGCTGGAGATCTCCAAGCACCAGCCTTACCAGCTCCAGTCTTCTCTCTTCATCCTCTCCCCATCCAAGAGGCCAACAAGGTCCCTGCCCCAGGAGGTGCCTCCACCCAGACCCTCTCTTCCCGACTCCTACCCCTATCCCCAGCAAGCCTCCTGCCCGACTTCTCCATTGCCTCCTTCCCCGGTTTGGCATCCCCCCGTGGTGCCCAGCACCGGCCAGACCACTGCCAGCCCCTTCCCCAGTGCTGCCGGAGCTCTGCCCCTGACTCCTGACAGCCGTGCCAGTCCTGGAGCCCCGGCTGAGGTGCTGCTGGCCTCCCCGTGCCGCCTGCTGCCACCCCGGGCAAAGGCAGGCTTCCAGGCACCCCGGCCCTCCTACTCCACCAGGAATGCCGGCATCGAGCCACAGGTGTGGAAACCTTCTTTTTACTACAAGTAATGGTGGCAGAGAGAAAAACACAGGGGTGCTAGGCTGAGTCCTCCCTAACTGCTCATGGGAGTGCCAAAAGCCAAACCAACCACAAAAAAGGAGGGGGGAAAGAAAAGAAAATAGAAAAAAGAAGTGGTTGTAAGGCTGCAGTGCTGGGACAGTGGGTGACAGGCGCTGCTGAGCCCCCGGTGCAACAGGAGCTGAGGAGTCCCGGGGAGGCAGCAGGAACTGGGCACAGAGCCTGCAGGATTCCCAAAGAGTCAGTAGGAGGCTGCCAGTCCCACAAGGCTGATCTTGCTCTTCTCTCACCTGGAAACTGTATGGAGCATCGCACCTCTGGCTCCCTCCTTTCCTCACCTCCAGCTTTTCCAGCTCTCAGAGCTCTGTCTGCTCCTCCGCATCCCCTCTGTCCAATGGCTCTTCTCAGCCTCCTACCAAAGCAAACCTGGAGGGGACACGCTGCCTTTCTGCCTCACTGTGCCTGCTCCTGGCTCTTCTGTTGCTCCTTCAGGATCTGTTCTCGTTTGCTTCCTCACTGTGGAGGAAGAACTGCATCCCTTGGGGAAGGGCAGAGTCCAGTGCTGCTGGGCCCGGGGACACCGCGGGGTCCCTGTCCCTGCGTGGGCTCAGTGCTGGAGCTGGGGTGAGCAGTGCTGTGTGGCACGGCTGGAAGCAAGGGATGTGCTGGGATGAGGAGGGTGCCAGGGCTGCTGGGTGATGTCCAGCCCAAGGCTTCATCCAGCTGTGCCTCTGCCCATGCCCTCTCACCACTTTCCCCATGGTGCCAAGTTGCCTTTTGACTGTGCTTTATTTCTCCTGCATTTTTCTTTTTCCCCCTCTTTCTGAATACACTCTCTGCGCTGTCACACGTGGCTCTTCTCTTTCCTGTGGTCTGGGGAGCAGTGCTGGCTGAGGGGTCCTGGGGCAGTGCAACGGGGGCTCTGAGCAGCCCCCAGAGGGAGACTTTAGGAAGCTGCAGGTTGTCAGAGGTCCTGGGAACATATTCTGGGCAGGGATTATTACCAGCAGGCTCAGCCTCCCCCGATCTCCTTGGTGGGTGAGGGCGTGCAGGGTCAAATGTGTTTTGGGGACCCCTTGCAGGGGTGCAATGCACGAGGAGACATCCCCAGCTCCTGTGAGGCTGTGCCAGCATGAATCTTACCGTGGCACCCTCCTGCCACTGTCCCTTCGTCCCCCCGAGTGGGGGTCACTGACCCGCTCTCTGTCCCTCTCCAGGACAGGCGCTCGTCCCTCCCTGCATCGCCCACCTGGACGCCCCGGCTGGCGCGGCGCCCGGGCAGCCTGGACGGCTGGGCCAGCCCGGCCTCGGTGCCCGAGCTGGATGAGGGAGCCCCCACGTCCCCTCCGTGGAGCGAGAGGTCCCTGTCCCCGCTGCGGCAGGACGCGGACCCCCGGGCCAGCCGGCAGATGCAAGCGCGGCTCGCCAGGAACATCATCAACGCTGCCCGCAGGAAGAGCTCCTCTCCCAAAGCCGTGGGGCTGGAGAGCTCCCGGCCCTTCACCCCCATCTCTGCCGGCCCCCCCAGCCTGCCCCAGTCGCCCCGGCTGGGGCCGAGAGCGCCGGCACTGCAGGCTGCCAGCAGCGTGCTGGGGAGCCTGGGCAGCCTGGGCAGCCCCTCGCCCACCCACAAAAGCCCCCTGCGATCCCCCCGGGCAGGCAGCCCCCAGTTCTGTGCCTCCCCCGGGATGCCCCGAGCCGCCTGGGCCGAGGGTCGCCGGCTCCTGCTGTCTTCCAGCGCATCTTCCTGCCCCGTGCCCGGGCTGTCCCCCGTCCCCAAGAGCCCCCTGCCATCCCCCGTGGTGGGCGGGCGCTCCCCGGCCAAGCGCTGCACCTCCCGGTCCCCGACGGACTCGGACGTCTCCCTCGACTCCGAAGACTCGGGGACCAAGAGCCCGGGAATCCACAGCTTCAACCTCTGTCCCCGGGGCTGGACCAGCAGCCTGCGGCTGAAGACGGGGGCTCTGCCCTCAGGGGCTCCCTGCACCTCCTAGACAAACCAGCCCCCGCCAAAAAACCCTCTCCCTCGACCCGCCAGCCCGGGTGATGCCACCCGCTCACCCCCACCGGGAACACACCAACCCCAAAACACTGTCCCTTCGGAGCTGCCACGGCCCCTCTGTGTGCCAGAGGGGTCAGGTGCCTCCCGCCCGCCCGCCATCCCATGGCCCCGCTCTATTTTTACCTCCCTAACCTTTCGGGGCAGGACTGCGTGCTCAGCAGGCAGAGCGGGGGAGCCGATCCCCCTCCCTCGGCAGTCCCTGCCTGCCCCATCCCGCACAGCCAGGATGGGATGGGCTTGTGGTCCCCCGTGTCCCCGGCTCCCAGGTGTTATCCCGGGGTGTCACTGCAGCTTTGCTTCCCTGGGGTGGCACATCTGCTGCGGGTGGGCTGCATCGACTGGATGCCATGACCAAGTTCCCTCTCCCAGCCTCTCCCAGCCTCTCCCAGCCTCTCCCAGCCTCTCCCAGCCTCTCCCAGCCTCTAGATTTGGCCAGTGTCAATTGAAACAAGATTTTGGAGAGGAAAATTTATTTTTTAATTCTAGTCCTCCAGTTCTTCACTGCCTTTTTTTTTCAATTTGAAACTTTTGACTCCTTCTCAAAGAAATTCTCTCAAATCCTTCTTTCCCTGGAGACAAAAAAGAGCCAAAGTTATTTATTGCCATGTTAAGGGGATTGTTTACAGGTGCCCTCCCACACTGCCCAGACCAAGAGGGACAGCCCCATCTTGTACCTTTCACTGTCTACGTACCCAAGTTCACCACATCCCCATCCCCACTCCATTGGGATGCAGGCACACACAGGAACCGATGGGCGCTGTGACACCCAGGGCAGGTGGGGAACTGTAGGGGCTGAAGGAAATGGTAGAAGTTGCAGAGGGTTTGAAGGAGGTGTTGGCACAGAAGGTGATTCTGAGAATGTTGGTGTCCCCACACCTTGGGGCCAGTGAGACCAGCCCTGGAAAAGAGGTTGTGTTTGGGCTGCCAGGGCATATCACCATTCACGGAGCCCGTCACCCCTTCCCTTTACCCAGGACACGCTGTTGAAGCCAGCCCACCCCTGTTCCCTGGAGCACCTCCACACTGCAGGCTGCTCCTCCTGGAACACAGCCCCCCATTCCCAGGACACATCTCCCACCCTCGCTCCAGCAGCCACCACAGCCTGCCTTCACCTCACCGCTGTACACCCCGTTCAGAAATAAATAATGCCGTTATTCCACCCAGCCCGGCTCTGATCTGTCCCCTAGGTGGCCTGGGCACACGTGGTACATGGCCACCTCCTGCTGCTGCTACATGTCCCCAGGGCTCAGCCCTGCTCCATGCCAAGTGACAGCTCCTGCATCTGTGTGGGTCAGCCCTGCTCCGTGCTGGGTTGATGGTGTCCTGGTCCCCAGGGGTCAGAGCCCTGCTCCCTGCCAGGATTATGGCATCCTCATCCCTGTGAGTCAGACCTGCTCCGTGCTGGGGTGACGGCATCCCGGTCCCCAAGGGTCACAGCCCTGCTCCGCCCCCTTTCTCAGCCAGAAATAACTTCTGTCCCGTGGCTGGACCTTGGCATCTGGGCTGGAGCCCAGGGCGGGTTGGGGCGAGCAGCAGGAGCCCAAGGGTGCCGTGAAGGGCCAGCAGAGGCCACCGAGTGCTGGTGGCTGCAGCTTGGCTTCATCCTCATCCCCAGTGCAGCAGGAGAAGCATCTTCAGTTCCCAGCATCTGGGGTATCCCCTGGCCAGGTAGGGAAGGTGAGGTCCCACGTGGGGGTCAGCAGGTGGGTGGGTGAACAGGGCTTGGGGATGTCCTTGGAAAAGGGGACACCACCACTGTACAGGGTACAGTGTCCCTGGAGTGGGCAGAGGGAAGGATGGGGTGCAGGTCCCCAGCTTGTTGTGTGGATGGTTAATGCTGAACTCAGAGCCGGCAGGGAGCTGTGCACCAGGCACCCCAGCCCCACGGGAGCCCCAGCACTGCAGGGCCCTTAGGGGAAGCTGCCCAACATCAGCCAGAGCTGATGGATGCCAGATGCACCAAACAGGGTCAAACAGCCCTTGTGGAGCCGAGTGTCCCGGCAGCACAGGAGGGCTCTGCTGCAGGTGGGCAGCTCAGGGGGCTCTGCCTGGGGCTGGTTTCCAGCTGCCTCTCCACAATGGAGCAACCCATCTGAGTGGTCCCATGACCCTTCTTGCCGCTGGCTGGGCTCACCAGGTCCCGGCAGGTTCAGGGCTGCAGCTCCTGCACCCTTGGAGCCAGCAGCTGAAAATAGCTCTGCTAAGGCGAAGGTGCTGGGGGGCGGGAGCCAGGGCCCCCGCTTGTCCTGCAGCTGCTGCTCTGAGGGCGCTCGGGGCACAAGGCTCACTGTGGGCAAAGACAGAGGCAAGGACAGGTTTTGCCCTAAAGAAAGGCAGAGAGGAAGAATGACAGGCAGAGGCTGAGGGGCAGCTTTATTTGAGCATTCCCTATGTCTGTTGAAGGGGACAGAGAGCGGTGCAAGGAGATGCTTAGGGATGATGCTGAACAGGGCTGATGCTTGGGGGGTGATGCTGACCAGGAGAGATGCTCAGCTGAATCCTAGCATCTCTCTGGGGCATGCCTGGGGCTGACATGTTCCCATGTTTGGTGTCACTCCTGGAGTGCCTCTCTCTTCCAGCCAGCCAGGATCCATCCCCCTCCCACAGAGCTGCCCCAAGAGCACAGCAGGAAGTGATGGCCATCATGAGACCGAGCCCTGGAGATGGTAAGGGGGTGCAGGTGTGCAGACCCAGCTATGGTTAAGGCCACTTGCCCTGCTTTTGCTGGAACAGTCCATGCACAAGGGTGGGAGAGGCTGCTTGAACCTCTGGAGCTCCCTGACAATTCCTCACATTGAGGAAACTCCAGCCCCTGGCGTGGGCAAATGGCCCAGCCACAAAACAGAGATCCCAATGAGGGGATAGTGGTCTGTGCTGGTTGGGGTCCCCAACACTGCAGCATCCTCAGCTGTGGCTGTGCTCTCCCAGCCTCCTCAGAGCCCCAGCTGGACCTGGGGAAGAAGATGAGCACAACGCAGGACCTGATGATCGAGGAGCTCTCCCTGCAGAACAACCGCGGCTCCCGGCTCTTCCAGCAGCGCCAGAAGCGAGTGCAGCGCTTTGTCTTTGAGCATCCCAGCAGCTCCAGGCAGGTGGGTGTGAGGACAGCCCTTCCCTGGCTCTTGCAGCCTTGCCAGAGAAGGAATTCCTGCCAGGGTCAGTGGTTTCTCCGCAGGGCAGCCATGGTTGGCTGACTGCTATGCAGAGGGGAAGGAAGAGATGTCTTGGTGGGCTGGGCATGGAGATGGGCAAACCTGGGGTTCAATATCCGCCAAAGAGGAGGGAGATGGTGCTGATCCCCCTCTGCACCCACTCATTGTCTCCTGCAGCTCCCAGGGCAAGGGGCAGGTGGCTCACACCACACTGGGAAAGGTGATCCAGAAGGAACAGTGAATGAACAGATGGTGAGTAAATGGAGGAAGCTCTGAGGTGCTTTCAACCACCCCAAGTCCCAAACGGGCAGGGGGAGCTCCCCCTGTTCCTGCTAACTCTCCCCTCCACAGGCAGGGGAGAATGCTGAGGGCCAGGAGAATTATCACTCCGAGCTCCACGTAGCAGCATCCCCCCAAGGTGGCCCTCCAGAAGTACCCAAGAAGTCAGAGAAGGTCTTGCACATGAGCAAAGTCCTGAACCCCAGTGCCCTGGCCCCAGGTAAGTGAATGCTTCCTGCACCTGAACCCAGCACTGCTGTGATCTCAGCAACACGGGGCTGGAGGCAGTGAGCTGCTGAGGGGTCTGCCCAACCCTCCCCCAGAGATTTTATATGTACAAATATGTATCTATATCTATTTGTTATAATACACATTCCCAGTAACATGTTTTCCATGGCCACGCAGAGGCTGAGCTGTTCCCAGCCCCCTGTCTCAGCCTGGCTGTGGCCCCAGCAGCCCACACTGTCTCTCCCTTGTGCAGGGTACTCGAGCCCCCTTAAAGAAATCCCTCATGAGAAGTTCAATGTCACTGCCATCCCCAAGGGCTACCGGTCCCCATGGCAGGAGCTCTTTGGTGACAGTGACGGTGCCACGTATGGCAAGAACCCGCCGCCCATGAGACCCCCTGCGTGGGACTTCAGGAGCTTCAACAGGTAACAGGGCAGACACCACCAACCACACCAGCCCTTGGCCAAACCCTTCAGCCTCTAGGAGCACCCACCATCCTGCCAGGGAAATTCCACCATTCATGCCCACTTTATACCCCACAGGGGCACAGCGTGGGCTCAGAATGCTCTTTTCCTACTCAGGAGCGCCTCTGTGGTTCCCTGCAAAGGTTCTTGCCTCCAGCAGCTCTCCCCCAGATCTCCTCTCAGCTCCACTACTGGGCTTGTACAGCCTTAAGCAGCTTGATCTCACTGGGTAACCTCAGGGATGAAATTTGGGAGGACCAGTTCTTACACACATGGTCCTGGAGAAGGAATCGCTCCTGTTCCCAGCTGGGCTCAGCTCTGGGCTGGGTAGAGGAATGACAGACTGCCAAGTCTCTTTCCTAATTTCAATAAGGTATTCAAGCAGCTGCTGGAAGCAGTGGGGGTATAAGGTTAATCTTCCCACAGAGTGCTAAGAGGTCACCAGATTCCATCCAAACACCTGCTTGAGCCCAAAGCCTCTGGGCCAGGGGGTTTCTGGTGGCTCAGCCTGGCAAACTCCGTGCCCTGTGGGTGCTTCTGATGGAGCACAGCTGGAGCCTCCTCAGACCTCCAAATTACACTGGGGTCAAAGGTGGGACCCTGCAGCAAAGACTGCCAAGACAGATCTCCTTTATGGAAAGGTGCTTGGTGGGGATCCAGGAGATGGAGATCTGGTGGTAGCAAATCACCAACAGCACACGGCAGAATAATGAGAACTGAACTTTTAAGCTGAACTTCATCCCAGGGTATCAGCAAAAGGAATCCTGTCTGTCCTCCTTCCTGAAATCCTCTGTCACGAGGATGGAATTATATTGGCTTTGGTGGCCTGGCCAAGGTCACCTTACAGTAGGCAAGTTCCCACTGGAGTTTCCCCCCGGGACACAGCACTGCTCCCCATCAGACTGTGCCAACAGCAGCTCCCTGCACCCACCCCAGGGCTGGGTTTGTGGTGTGGGGGACACAACTGCTGTGCCAGCACTTGGCAGAAGGGGCTGTGGGCGACCACAACCCCTCCTTGTGGGAAAAGCCATGCTAAAGGGCAGAGATGAGCCTGGCCACCACCTTCCCTTTGCTGCTCTCCTCCCCCTCAGCCCTGGGGCTTTGCCATGTGGCTCTCCTTGAGTTAGAGCCAAGGAGGTGCTGCAGGGGGAGAACAAGAAGCTGCTGCAGACACTTGGCTCTTTTCTTTCAACATTTAACCATGTTCCTGCCTCAGGATTTATTTATGGACAGGGACTGAAGCAAGGACATGTTTCTGAATAATACTCTACCCTGTACCATTTCTCCCCTCTCACACGCTGCCTTTCTATTTAAAGTCTTCAACTGTAATTTAATACAGATGGATGTTAATTTAACTCCAAGCCTCTTGCCACCTCCTCTAATTCTTCAGTGAAGCAGGAAGATTCAGAAAGCCAATCTGCTTTTAACTGGGCTTTTCATGATCTTCCAAGCTGCTGGCTTTTGAATCACTTCTCAGTTCAAATACCAAACCACAGAAAAACAAATGTTTTGGAACAAACTGGCTATTGAAAAGCCAGTGGTCTTGCCTAAGGCTAGCTAGCTGAATCCCAGCACAGCTCCCGTGGTCACAGGGCAAGGGCAAGTCCACCATCTCCATGGCAACTACGTTAAAGCAGGCTGATTTATCCCCAATTTTAAACATTCAGATTGTGATGCAAAAACCTGGGCCACCTTGCTAAGGTGTGCTGCCTTAAGAGAGTGAAAACCAAGCTTTGACAAAGACTCTCTTTCCCCAAAAAATGTTCCTAGAACAAACTTCTCTCATTTGCCTTTCCCCCTCTTATTTCTCCTCTGTTGCAAAACAGTGCCACGTTATTCATGTTCTAACAGTGCTTCCCAAAGCAAACATTCCCACTTTTGCCTCACTGATAGCTCAGCCCCCATGTGCTACTCCAAAACCAACATTCTTGGCTTTTTGGGGGCTGGCACACTCTTCCCCAGTGTCCCTTTCCACATTTCTCCAGGAAGAGATGACAGCTCTTGCCCCCACACTGCTCCTCCTGTTAGTCATTGTTGACGAGGAGCCGTCCCAAAAGCGGGATGGAGCCAGGGCCAATCGAGCTGTACGTGCCAGAGTGATCCGGAGCAGCGCTGTCAGCCTCAGCCCTCTGCAGGACACAGGAGCTCAACACCAGGGGTTTGTCACTGTTACTGGTCTCTGAATCTAAGCCCTTCCATGTGCAGAACACTTCCACCAACACCCAGGCACCAAACCCCATTCTCCAGGCTTGCCATTGTTTGAGTTGAGGTGTACCAGAGAACCACCTCGCTGGGCTGGCAGGGCTCTAGCAGTGTCCTGGGGGGGAAGAGGAGGGTTGTAATTTCTAACAGGCATTGCTACATTGTGCTGGACTCAGTAAATCCAGGCTTATTTTTTCTAACACCTTCACAACGCACCCAGCCTCTCCTTGTGACTAAGTGTGCTTCTCCTCGTGCTGCAGGACTCCAGCCCCGTTTGACAGGGCGTTGGTTGGTGAGCCGTTCTCTTTGCCCACCATAGAGCTGGATAACCTGAGTGTGCTGGAGCTGATTTCCCACAGGCCCAACTTCAACAGGGTGGCCCAAGGCTGGGTGCGGATCCTGCCAGAGAGCGAAGAGCTGTAGGATGTGCGCTCCCTTCCCCACGGCCACGGATGGTTCCCTCACTGGACTCGGACACACTCGCAGGGGAGGGGGGGCAGGTAAACTTTGTGAAAGCTCAGCTGGTGGGCTTGGGTTGTCATCTTTGAATGGAGTTTGACTGAGCTCGAGTGTGGGACCATTCTGAATTCCCCCTGCAGTCATTACCAAGCCAACCAGCCAAGTCCTCGCTGTTAATCCCGCAAGCTCCCGTACAAAACATCCCGTACAGCCTGTCCTCTTCCCTGCCTCATGGAAAACAGCAGCACTGCCAGCTGCAACACACCAAGCTGCCTCACTGCATCCTCACTGACACACGAGACCTGCTCGGACAGCTGGTGCTTTTGCAGAGAAATTCCATCTTCAGGACAACCCTGCACCTGTCATTCCAGGCAGGACACAGAGAGGAGGTGATAATGGAAGAGCACTTGCAAAACAAGTTACTTGAGGCATTGGCATGTTTAAAGCAGCTACCTTGAGCTTGGCTGGACAACAAAACAAATGAAGGAGTGGGAATCTACCTGTTTACCAACACAGCACAGCCACAATAGAGGGGAGAGGAACACTGGGAGATGGAAACTTGTACCATTTTCCACGAGCTACAGGCTAACACTTGGCAGCTATCTTCCCCTTCCTACCGCTCTTTGTGTGTCTCGCTTGAAATGTAATCTAGGCTCTTGGAGTGACTTAGACCAGACTTGCTTCATGCAGTTGGTCAAGGATCAGGCCCTGCCTGGACCCAGTGCCCTGCAGAACCACACCATGTGAGGATGCTGCCAGCACATTCTGGTAACCTCAGTGGGAAGGAAAAGCAGCACAGCTGTGCCTCCAGAGCAAGCACGGGCTTCCCTGGGAACATGAAAATCAGCAGTGAGGATCCAACCACACCAACGTTTTCAGCAGTGACACACAGTGGGACATGCAGTTAACAACAGCCTACAGTCACCAGAACATCTGGGGAAGCCCACTCACAAAATCTGACTCAGCACAGGCCTCCTTCAATTGCTTTTGTCAGGTTCTTAATGTTACCCTTTCTTATACTCCCAAAAGCACCAGGATAAAAGTTCCTTTTTCCACCACTGTGGTTAAATGGGGCAAGTAAATGTGGTAAAAATGCAGTTAGCAGCTGCCTCATATGTGAGGTTTGTATTGCTGTGCAGAGCAAACCCCACGCAGGGACTCTGCTGCCACAACATACTATTCAGGTGGGAAGATCTCATTACTCTGCTTCCCACAGAAGCAGGAGGGGGCAAGTAAATGGAAAGAAAAATGGTTTGTTCCTTAGAAACAATAAATCTGATGCTTAACTGCTGCCCTGTTCCAATTTCATTTCCCTGCTCTTTGTCCATCATCTGCAGAACCTAGGCACCCTGGGTAACTGGCTGGAAATAATAAATAAACTGGGATGATGGGAAGCCTCCTGCATTCCAGATCTGTCACAGCACTCACAGGTCCTGGCTATGGACACTCTGGGCCAGAGCAGGGGCAAATGCCACAGCCCTCTCCCGTCCAGCAGCAGCCTCTGCTGTCCACCACCCTGGGACAGCTCTCCCCTGACAAAAGCTGAACTAATTACCCACACCAAAGCCCAGCTCTTTCTCCAGAGAAAGCCAGCCTTGTGGTGCCACAAGTGCTGCACCTCCTCTGACAGCTTGGCAGGGCTGGCACCATGATGGGACCCAGTGGCACTGTACAGGACAGCACATGAAACTAAAAGTGGATGTGCCTGTCCTTGCCTATGTAGGATGTTGGCAGTGGCAGCAGTCACATAAAAACCAGACCAAGTCCTCAGACTTGGTCAGCACTCCAGGAAGCTGGGTCAAAGGATGGTGTTGAAAAATTCAAATATTCTTATGTACTTTAAAAAAACCAAGCAAATGAAGCTTCAGAACAGGCCCCATGCTGTTATGAAGACATCCACAAATCCACTGCATGAAAGCAGCTCATATGGAGATAAACCTAAAATCCTTCAGCCACAGACCTTGCTCAGCTGCAGGCTCCAGGCAGGATGCAGTTGCTCCAAGGCAACCACTACACTTGGAGCACAGAAAGCAAAGTTTCACATCTTATCAAAGCAAGATGAAGCGGGACCCATGTCAGCTTAAGGGGATGCTGTTTCACAGGCCTTGAGAGCCTCAAATCTCCCCAAGAGCAGTTGCAATTGCATCCTGCCCTGCTGCTGCAGGCAGCACAAGTCTGGGCTCTGGGGCCAAGGGGGCTGTCCCCTGGCTAAATCAACAACCGCTGAACTGTCCCTCAATGTCATGCCCACACTGCCTGGGGGCTGCTCGCTTGACAGAACTTGTCCTGCTCAGGATGTGCAGGGTTAGAAGTGATGCACTTACAGATGTGTCTTTTTTTAATCAAGAAGTCAGTAAAAAGGAGGGAGGAAAATTCTGTGCAGTGGTAAGGCCAAGCCATGGGTTTGGCAGGTCTGATGAACTCGTTTTTCAACTCTCATTTAGTCCTGTTTAATACCTCATTAGGACAATCCCTCATTAGCTACCTGACAGAGAAGACTCTGTGGTTACATTTTAACAGTCCATAGTGTTCCAACTAAGGATATCAAAAGAGCTTGCAAAGGGTTTGGTTTTGTTTTTCCAGAAGTTTATTTCAAAAGTGTGCCAATGGGATACACAGATAGCACTTTAATTCTGGTACCCCAGACCCACAGACCCCTGCCAGCCCTTCTCTGTCCCCCACCCACCCCCCACACTAATAGAAAGACCTGGGACGTATCAAGAACCCGATTATAAGTGGAGACACGGAGCTCAGCTTGCCCTGTGGCTGCAAGCAAGGAAATAAGGCGTCTCTAGCTCACCCACAGCTCAACATATGGTGCTACCATGGTAACTAGAAAATAACATTTACTTCGAGGATGAGGGTGGCAGGACGTGCTAGGGGGTGCTGTGCTTTCCTGCGTGGGCACCCATCCTCTGGGGATCCTGGGACGGGTAGTGGATGGGGCCTGGGGCTCTCATGAAGGGAGGTGGGGGCCCCATGGTGTGGAACATGTGTGGTCCAAAACCTGCAGAAACAAAAATTGGCAGCTTCAGGCAAAGCAACAGAAAACCTGATGTGTGTGTACTGCTGCTTCAAAGTATTGACACCACAGCTGGCTGACAGCTGTGCCTCACAGATGTGCACATCTCCCATCTCCCCAAACTCCCGCCCCTCTTTTCAGTACAACTAGGGCCAATTCCTACCCAACACATCTTTACAAACAAAAGCTGGTGGGGGGACCAGACAGGTGTTGTAACACCCATCTAAATGTTTTCTACTCAACCACAGAGCAAATACATCTACAAGAGTCCAAAATTCCATTAAAAAAACAAAATCCATCTCTGGATAGATATTTAGAGAGCCAAGGACATGCTGGCATTCAACCAGCTGCAAAATTACCCTTTGAAGTTCGGGTTAATGTGGCATTTACACAGCCAGCAAAAGCACTGAGTAGGTCTCAGTACCAGTAACAGGGATCTCCAACATGCCTGGGAATTTGCAAGCAAATACCAACCACAACAGGCAGCTCAGTTTAATTAAACTGTGCTGACAGCTGAGTTTAGATCATCCATTTACACTGTGTGATCAGGGATGAGGAAAATGAGCTCAGGGCATGCATCAGTGCTGCAGCAGTGCCTGGCAAGGAGGAAGAGACTGTCTACCACTGAACTTCACACCCCCACTTGAGGGGGAAACACAGGTACCTGGAGGCGGTGGTGGAGCGATGCCAGGAGGAGGTGGCAGGGCAATGTTCACCACGGCTGAAGGGCCACTTGGAGGTAGATTGAAGTAATTTGCAGAAGCCTCCTCTTCTGCAGCTGGAGGAGGGGGGAGGGCTGTAGAAAAAGTACATATGGTTATGGAAAATCTCTCAGGCAAGACAAGCAGAGGTGTCTGCCCTCAGAGCTGGAGTACAACCCATGTTTTCACAAGGGCAAACTGTTTCTACTATTGCATGTATAAATTGGACTGAGAAGCAGAACTGCCCTGAAACCTCAGTCACCAATTTCATTTACCTGAAACCAGCTTTGCTTTGTCCACCATACAACACTCAGTGGACTAAGAAAACATTAAAAGTGTGGGTTGCCAGTATCCCTGACCTAAGTAAGTTGAATTCAGCTTTAACTTTTCACTCATCACATAAAGAACTCTCTTTTCATCAAGGACTTTCTCCTAGACAAAGCTCATCTCCCATCCAGCTGGATCAGCTGCAAACCTACTGTAACTGCTCTGGGCTCACCACTGCCTCTACCATCCTCAACAGTCACTGCTTCCAGAAGTTTAACAACAGCCTCACTCATGGAAGTGGGTCAGCATTAAGTGTTTCAGAGAGGAATACAACTCCCTCACCCCCAGGAAGTCCTGGAACTGGCTCCAGCTTTATCCCCGATTCTGTAGTGCCTTCCTTGTCCTTTTCTTTCCCTCTTGCCGCCTGGGACCTGAAAAACAGACAGAAGTTTGAGAACAAGGATGAGAAAAGCAGGATAAGGAGATATTTACATTGCAGTGCCTTCACATTATCTATTTCAGATCCATTTCTTCAGGCCAAGATGAAAAATTCACAGAACATCAGACAGATGGTACCAAGTTTGCAAACAGTGTTTACAGGAGATGGACCAGGAGCAAAGCACCAAAACTAATCCGTAATCCTCAGCCAAAAAATCCCTTATGCTACTTGTGTCATCTCCAAGCCAGATCCCACACTAAAAAGAAAACTAAAATGCAAGAGGACTCCAACTGTTTACCAAACAAGTATCAACTTCAGCATAATGCATAATCCAATGCTGCTGGTCAGGACTGTAAAGTGAGAGAAGAACCTTGCAGATCCTCCAGGCTTCCTCCCCCACACTTACCTTCCCCACTTGACGTTGAGCCTGCGGCCATTGACAATGAGTTTGTTGAAGGATTTCTCAGCAGCCACCTCTGCAGCCTGTCTGGTGGCAAACTGGATGAAAGCACATTGCTGCCTCTGCACCACCGTTATCGTCCGGATCTCCCCAAACTGGTAGAAGTGATTTCTGAATGGGACAAAAAAAATTATTATGATAGCCCACTCCTCCTAGTCACAGGGTATAGGGCAGGTGAAATAGGTATGCTCAGAAACTTTCTCTTCTCCATCCCTTAATCATTAGAAATTAATCATCAATCAGTTAATCATAATTAGCCCTCTGTGCAATTATGGAGCAACGAAAGCTCTGCAGCAGCTTCTTGCAGTAGCTAGCTAAAGGATAGAGGACTTCCTTGTAAAAAGGGTTACACAGTATCCCAAACAGCTCAAAGGGATGACTTATCTTTAAAGAGATAAATTTTAATCAAAGCATTTGAAATGTGCCTGTTTGTTCTCCAACAAGCTGGCACTCCTCTGCGCTTTCCCACCAACCAGTTCCCTATTAAAAAACCCTGAAAGCCAGATTTATTTTTGTTCCTCACTTGAAGAGCTGCTATCAAAGTGTCAAACACAAAGGCAAGGGCAATACAAATTCACCAACACACCTGAGATCTGATTCAGTGATGGTGTCTCCAAGCCCTCCAACATACAGTGTAGTAATAGTCTTGTCTTCAGGAGGATCTAGACGAGGCATGGTTGATGCTCGTTTCAGAAGTTTGTCAGCCACGGGATCATTAATTCCATAGTAACGATCTTTGATGTTCTGGTCAGCCAGAGGATCATCTGGATCTGTAGGTTTCTCATGTCTAAGGTTCAGCAAACAAAGCGTTTCATAACATCAGGAATGACTGACTGGATTAAAATGACTGCCAGTTTCCCTTCTCAAGCCCTCAGGTCAATTATATCCTTAACTTTAGCCACATAAACACGCCAAGATGGAACAAAGCCCTGCAAATTTCAACTGCAGCCAGGACTGCGTCAAGTTCTGAATGAATGGTGCTTCTGACAGCTCAACACTCAGCACTACAAAACACAAGATCTGGGTTTGAAACAGCCTCTTGTTCAGATACAAAGATCTCTGCTTGAGGGGACAGACGCCATGAAGGGGAAAAATTGACTAGACAAGAGGAGAGCTGCAGTCACTGCTTTGGCAAATGGCACAGCCAACTTCTCACAAACCAACTAGACACCACAGAGATTCATTTTCTGGCACTGGATACAAGTTCTGCCCTCACACAAACCACTGTAGTGTCTCCTGCCCACTGCAGCATCTCCAAGGGAAGCTTCATTTGACCATGGTGAACAGATTGACTGTGTCTGTACCTGTAGGGACACTCCTCTCCTCTCTTGCACTCTCCTTTTACCCAGAAGGAACAGATGTGAGGACGGTTGCGTTTGTAGTACGGAGTGGTTCGGGCCAGCTTCAGCAGCATGTCACTGGTAGATGTAGCTTTTCCTAGTGCACCAACTGGTCTAGTGCCATCAGAATTGGCTATCTGAAAGCAGGCAGAACACAAATAATTATGTGCATATCAACACTGAACACTAATGCACAGAATCAAGGATGTGGCTTTAAGAGAAGCTAGGTCATTGCTGCCCTTTCCTCCCCACACACAGCCACCCAAAAAGCATGATCATGGCTGGCTACACTTACCTCTCGCTCCATGTTCTGGGTATAGTACTCTTTGTTGACGTCAGATTTAGGCATTTCATCCTTAAGAGAGAGTCCTGCATCCCGGACTTGGATAGGCAAACCTAAAATGAAACAAAAACCCCCAACCAATTCATATGAAGAATAAGCTGAAAGAGCAGAAATAGTGATTTCTGAAACCTGCAGTGACCACAGGTAAATCATCTGCTACTCAGAGAAACCATTCTGCTCTTGAAACTCTGAAGAGACATGACCACCAAGACCTCTCAAAGACTGTCCAGTGCCAATTACATGCACACATTTAAAGTGATTTCACCAACTCCATTTCAGAGGGCAGCTCCTTGTCTTGGATCAGGTATTTTGAGTACACACCATATTCCAGGTCGAGCAGGCAGGTCTGACAGACATTCTTCAGCTTGCTGCACGTCTGGCACACTTCTGTCTTCTTGAAGCGCATCCGCACCCCAGGGCACCAGCGGAACACTGTGAACGGCCTGGCACAAATCTGGGACAGAAAGGTGGCACTTGGTTCACTCTGCACAGAGCTACCACACTGCTTCTTGCATGGAAACAAACCCCAAACTCATCTAGCTTCTTCAAACCATAAATATAACTTCTTTGTTCTAAAGCTGACTCAGAGCTCAGGAAATATTTGTTTCTATTTGGGGCTTTACTTTGACAGGATGAAGTTTTGGGGAAGATTTTTTTCCCTCCCTTGTAGTTTTCTTTTTATTTATAACAATAATCAGAGTGCAGATCTACTCAAAGATATAGAAATTCTCTTTGATTCCAGGTGATGTCAGTGTGGAGCTTCTAGAGATGAATTACAATGATGGGTACATCAGGCACCAGCACAGCAGCAACCCAGGAGAGGTTATGAGTAATGCTTTAATTTCAGCTTTCGTATTTTTCAGATTCTGTGCTGCCCAGGTGTGTAGCTCTGAGTTTCATACTAAGTGTCAGTAGGCTCTCTTCCCAGAGTAGGTAGACAAAACAATTCCTTTTCCAGCTTGAGACTAAGGAAAACTGTTACAAGCTTCAGACCCAAAAAGAGAAACAACGGTGGACTGAAGAGAGAAAACAAGCATGACAGGACTTCATAATCCAAAGCTGTAACTGGACAATTAACCTTGATATGCAGAGGTACCAAAACTTATAAAAGTGTGGAAACTCATGACCAGTCATCCATTTTTGTGACCATTTTGGGTTCATCTTGGGTGTGGCCCTGGCCAGGCTCCTGTACTGCCCAAGGTGGATCCTTAAGGCCTTTCAATAAATACCTACTTTATCCTTTAACTGTCTAGTCTCTGTTCTAGGTCAAGCCTCTCATGAGAGCTTTGATGCAGAAGACTGATGCTCCCTCTTATCTCATGGATTGATGCATTTGCTTCCTCTGCATGTACAGCTCGAGTACATAATAAAATCTCAATCTGTACAGACCCCAAATTTTACCTTTTTCTCTACCTCAAATGAAAACTGACAAAAGGGCTAAGACCTCCTTTAATTCTCCTCAGTCCAGGCAACACTGAATATTTCTTCCTCTTGGAAATAATTGTGCTTTCTTGGACAGCCAACACAAATCACCAAATAGCCATGAATAACATACACAGTAAAACCCAAACTCCAGGTATTTTGAACTTCTCAGTAAAAACAACAAACTCACACAAGAAAACATGGATCATTTAAACTGATGTAATAACTTCAAAAATAGTACAACAGTATTTTCAAAACCTCATTCTGATAAACATGACGATTTGTTTAGACAGACTCAGGATTTGCTCAATAATTTTATTATTTTAGGACCAGCTGGCTTTGTCTAACAAGCACAGCAGACTGACCTAAAAATTTATGTAGTTACATAAACATTTTAAGTTAACCTACATAAGAACTCTTCTGAAGCTGTCAGGTATTTAATCATTAAAATGTATTATTCCTAGACTTGCACCTATTTTGACAGTCTTTCTTCAAAACACACAAACATACCTTGCATTCTTTTCCATATTTTTCTTTGGTCTGAAATATTAAAAAAAAAAAAAATCATGAAATATCACAAATTCAATATAAAACATGAAACATATCACTGATGTTATAACACAGCAGGTTTTTTCATAATTATACTCCGTTTAGACTCACTCACCCCTGTGTATTTGGCTTATACCTTGAAAAGCCAACAGGAAAAAAAATATAAATACTGAATACTCTTAATATACTTTTGGTTTAGAAACTTTCCTAAAAAAAGAGTACTTTAAGTCCCACGTCCTGTACTGATGAAAGGTGAGAATGAAAAGGAGCATTAACAGCTTCTCTTAAGGAAAGATGATGTTACATGAAATAAGCCATGGAAACAAACAGGTTTTGAAATAGACTCCATGCTAGCATTAGGGTTATGTTTCATGAGAATGACCAAACCTCTCTCAGCAAACTCTGTGGAACACAAATGTGAAGGAGATAATGTCAATGTCAGTCATAGGCAACCAGGCCAGGCAGAGAAAAGCAACATAACTTGGACTGACACCCTGCACAGAGAAAACCAAGGAAAACAAACAGGAACTTAAAACTACCTTCCTAAATCATCTTTAACTTAGTTTTAGAGATGCATGTTTGTCACATTTTAGAAATTGCGCTAATTAGAATTTAAGCAGCTCACAGCTCTCCATACTGGAGTTTTCCAGTACTAAAACTTCATTTTCTACTATCTGCTGTACTCTAGACATTGGACTGCGTCATCTTCCTCTCCTTTTTGATTGATTTGTTCTTAAATCACCCCCCTAACTGTGCCACCAACAACAGCTGGAACCAGATTCTGTTGTGCAGAACCAGCTGCTCAGGAGTGTGTGTTCACTTCAGCATCTCTGCTGTACTCAGTCCTATTTCAGTCCCCAAACCCACAGTTTTAAGGCCACTAGAGAGAGAGGGAAGGACAGCGGGGTCCAACAGGAACATACCATCCGAATATAGGGATTTTCTCCAAGACATGTCTGGCACAGGATAGGGAAGTCCTGAATTAAGAAAAAAGTCGGGAATTTGTAACAAGCTCTACCATCACAACAGTATTCAAGTCACACTCTGAAAAATGATCTAGTTTAACTCATAAAACAGATTAAAATACGCAAATGGCATCAGGAGAGCCGCAAACCACAACCCAAGCCCAAATTATTACAGAATGATAATCTGCTGGCTATTGTAGCTTCGAGTAAAACTTAAGAGTAACCAAATAAAAAGCGTATCCTTGAGATGTGAACCTGTCAGTGCGTGGACTGCAGCAGGTGACACCGCCACCGTTATCCCTCAGCAGCGATTGCCTGCACCAGGCTCACTCGGGAGAGGCCTCAGCTCGAAGGGACGCGGCCACGGGCACACGGGGGGCGCAGCTCAGCCCCCGCAGCACCGGGAGGAGCTCCCAGCCGCTACAGCCGCTACAGCCGCTGAACCGCGCCGCTGGGGAAGGAGCGGCGGAGCAGCTCGTTCCCTTTGCGCCGTAAGGGGGGCCGGGAAACCGCGGCAGAGCGCTCCCGGGCGGCTCAACCGCAGCTGGCGGGTCCCCGGGGCAGGTCCAACCCCTGGGCCGCCTTCCCGCACTCCCCTCGCCTCGCGGCCTTGCCGCCCCACATGCTCCCGCGGCGGAGCAGGGCCCCGCCGGCCCAGGCCCGCTCTTCCCGGCTCTCCCGGTTGTCCCGGCCCTTGGCGGCCGCTCCCGCTCACCGCATCCTCCCAGTTCTGCCGGTTGTAGGTGTTGGAGCCCAGGGATGTGGACATGGCGGCTCAGCTCCGCTGCCGGCAGGCGGCGGCCGGAAGTGACGCCACTTCCACCGGCACAGTGACGGAAAGGCGGGATGCGGAAAGGTGACGTCACCGCACCGCGGCCGCCGGGGGCGCTCCGGGCACGGCTCAACGGGCGAGACCACGGGCAACGAGAGGGGGGGAACTCGGGAACGAGACCATTGGGAAATGACGGGGGAGCTCCGCTTTTTGTTTTGTTTAAATAATGATTGTTTTGGAATAAGAGCCAGCGCAAAGAATCCGAGAGCCACGTGTGTTTTATTGAAGGTCACTACACGACGTCAAGCATAAGGCAACGGGCGCCTGTCGGGGAGCGGGGACAGAGGCAGGGACACGCCAATACCTTTCCTATCGCCTACAGCACCTACAGGGAGGGGAGAAAAGAGCTCGCCGAGCTCGTCAGAGCGCTCAGAACGCCACAGCCCAATGCACCTTTTGTTTTCAGTGAGAAGGGCGCAGGTCACGTTGCCTACAGTAAACCCCAGCCCCAGGCACAGCTCGAAGCCTGGATCCTGGAAGGTTTCTGTGGTCGTGTTACAAATACAGCAGCTGTTTTGGCTACTGAACAGAAGTTGTGGCCAGAGGTGAAGTGCTTTGTTATCTGGACAGGGAAAGCCGCAGCAGGCATTAGCACTACACATTAACTATTAACTACAAGTCTCAAACTCATGCTGTACATCTGTGTGTCACCTACACAGAGTTGTAAACGTGATGCCTCGCCGCTTTGAAACCCGCTGCAGGACCAGGGCTGTGAGGTGTGCGCCCCTCCAGCACACCATGGCAGGTTCCTTGCGCTAAGGAAGATGTTCTGGGATGTTCTGGGGTGCTGCACCACGCTCCCAGAGAACAGGCAGCCTCATCCTACCCCTCCATGCAGAGGATTCGCAGATCCAGGCTGCCAGAGCTGTGGCACAAGCATCATGATGGCCACGGCTGGCTGGTATTCAAGCCTTTCCCAGCACAGCAGCATGTCAAAGCCCCTCAGAAATGTTTAACAAAGGTCAACGTCTGAAGAGGGAATGCTCTGCAGGAAGAGCCATCTCACCTGCCTGCACTAGCCATGCACTTATTGGTAATTCAGTCTCCTGGATACACAGCTCTTAATCAGCCATTTTAGCTTGGACTGCAGCCAAATTACACCCAGCGTAAATGACCTTCTGGTAGTGTGTGTAGTTAACATATAATGAGTTTCCACCTTTACACCTCCCTCCCACCCACCCTAACTGGAAAAACAAAGATTATGAACTCAAATCACCGCTGTAGCTTTATAATTACCAGAACTAATCTCAACTCTCCAGGTTTCATACCCTCATTGCTATAACCCCTAGCAACACAACACTTACTGAGCTGAAGTCTGCCAGGGAGCCTCTCTGGAGCATTCCTACCTCACTCAAGAGCTGCAGCAGAACCTGAATTCCCAGCTTACAGCACATCCTGCTGCCACATCCAGCTGAGATGCAGCGGGCTGATGGCGGGCTTGGTTGCCAGTCAGATCCATAAACACTACAGTACACTATGTTTAAATTTTAAAGGCAAACTGATCAACTCCTTTGTGAAAACACATCTGCCACCTTGGCTAAGCGAGCTACATATGCCAGAGGGGTAGGGCTCTACTGCCCAGCCCCCACAGTTGAGGTATCCTATGAGGAAGCAGAAGACCAAAAGAAAAGATCGTGCCGCTGGCAGTAACTTGCTAGAATTCAGAAGGCAGGAACACTCCTTAAAATGTTTGTCTGGGAAGGGCATTGCTCTGTGTGAAAGAGAAGTTGTTTATTATTGGGTATGGAACATCAGGTCTGTGGGCTGACATGGAGAAAAAACCAGTATGGGTGCTTTTCTACTTATAAATCCAAATTCAGCCCTAATTATCTCTTGATAAAGCCGAATTCAGTGCAAACCTGGAGGGAGATCATTTTCTGTGCTCTAACACGTGCTACAAGTTACTCTAGCCTGTGGCAGTCAGGGGAAGAGGAGTGGTGGTTAGTGGGCACTACGACAAGGGGAGAGAGAACAAACCAGCCCAAACCACGGCAGCCTCAGCCCCCTCCTGGCGGCCGGCCTGGCCCGTGGCACACCCACACATCACAAAGGAGCTCTGGCAGAACCTTTCACCAAGTGCTTTCTTAGGGTGCCAGTCCATCCAGCCATCGGGAGCAAGCGCTGGGAGCCGCTAAGGGAGCACGGGGCCGAGGCTGAGCTCCACGTGGTGGGTGAGCCAGATCACCTCAGAGGTGTGGTCGCCATCCTCGTTGGGCCGGATGGGAGCAGTGAGGTTTTTGAACTCATGCTTCATCTTGAAACTCACAATCACTTCACCCTCTTCCTTCTGTGGGGTGACCTTGATGAAAACTCCCACCTTATTGGCTTTTCTAAAGGCAATGACACTGCAAGGCAGAACACAAAGGAACATTGGGTCAGCCAAGTTCTCAAAGCATTGTTCCAAGTGGAACAATGCTCCCAGAGGAACTCACACCACACTGAAGACAGGAGAGTGAGTTATTCAAAAAGCCAAGTTTTCAAGGGAGAGAATCCCCACTCACTCAGGGTCATCCTGGAAGTCTTGAGGCTCTGCCAGCTCATCGTATTCTGCTGCAGCATCTTTGCCAGCCAGAATAAGCTCCTTGGGAGGAACTGCCACCTGAAACAAAGCATGGAGAGAAAGAAGCCTTTCAGCACTGATCACCAGCTACACTGCAAGCAGGAGAGGGCTCTCCTCTTCTGAGGTCTGCTTCACTGCAGTTTAACAGAAAACAGATTCATCCTCAGCTCTTCTCTGCTCCAGGAGAGCCTGATTAGCACCCTGCCAGTGAAATGATAAATCTCTCCCTTGGGTTTTGGTATCAGTGAACAGACACAATTTCAAAATACTTTGTGGGCTGCTGTTTACATTGGTGACAGTCATTTAAGCTCCAAGGAGGGAAAAGCAGCACAGTTGGCAGGGGCTGAAGGACATATGAAAAGTGTGGCCTGGGGAAGGACAAATGGGAGTGGTAAACTCTGGAAGAGGCTTGGGCTTACACAGCAGGAGAGTGCAATCAATACCTTGGCAGTGCTGTTGATGTTATCAGGGTCTCCCTCCTCACACTCCAGCAATGTGACATGTGTGACGTTCTCCACAGGATTAGTCAGAGTCAGAAGGACTTGGCTCTCCTGGGGAGATTCAGAAATCACAGTTCAAGAAGCAACTGTGCCAAAATTAATTGTTACTGTAACTACCTCCATCTTCTCAGACTGATCAACACATTCAAAATTTGCATCACATCCTCTCAAGGGATGGACAGTGACCACCCCTCATCCATAAGAAAGGCACCAACGCTATGCAAAACTCTTAATATAAGAAATGCATTTTGGGAGTCTGGCTGAGATCTCAATTCCACACCTTTTATTCTTCAGACATTGGCAAGTGCTTGTGATGTCAGATGTCACATTGCACAGCAACCTACTGCTGCAGTGACAAGTACATGCAGTGTTCTGGCCACTCCCTTAACCCCTGCACCCTCTGCATGGAATGAATGGAGCCCTCGGGGAACAACCATCACACCACATCATCTTCCAAAAAGATCTCACATTCACAGCTCCTGCCTATGTCTCAGCCCAAGACAGTTCTGGAAAAGCTACTGACCTTCATGTAGCGCAGGTTTGGAATAGACATGATTCTCACTTCAGGGATGTAGTTACTACAAAATAACAGAGCAAATGACTGTGAGGGACTGTGTTGCTGTCTGTAAAGCTATGAGAACTTTCCTAAAAGGAAAAATGAAGTGTCCTTTTGCTGCATAACCCTAATCCTACAAACCCTGCTACAGTCTGGGGCTGGCACAGCATGCAGTGCTTTTGTCAAACTGCTGAAATCTTTAGTAGATCAGCAAGCAAACCTATTACAGATAAGCTAAATATATTTAAAAAGGTGATTTCACCATCCTAAGGGATGACACAATCCCACAAGACGTCAAAGGAAATTAAAATAGAAGGCATTAACTAAGCATGGACAGGGAGTTGTTGTCCCCAGTCCCTGTTTTGTACTTACACAGCAACCAGCTGGATCTTGAATTTGATAGACGTTGGATTAAATTCTGGTTTGCTCAGGTTATGTTCACATTTCTAGAGAGAAAGGTATTTAAGTCAGCACCAAAAAACAGTGTGCAGTCACAAAATGAAGAATCAGAGCCACAAGTACTGTGTCACCAGCCATGACATTACAGCCTCCAGCACAGCACATAAAAACTATCTGGGGTGCATGTAGCCATCAATGTGCTCAGCTATTGATACTCTATAATGTCATATCCAGCGCTACTAGTGCAATCTCAGAAACACAAGACTTGGAACCAGTCTTCAAAACACCTGGACACAGACTGCAGCACAAATAACTGTAAGCCCTCTGACCTATGCTCCAGAATCCATTAAAAAAATGAAGCAGCTGTAAGTCCTGATCTCCTCATATGCTACTCTTCAAATAAAAAAATCAGCTTGACATTACTTATTTCTGAAAAACTATTCTGCATTTGCAAAGCATTCTGTGTCTTAAATAGTTTTAAGAATATTGCTCTATTACTTTAGGAACTAGATAAATAAACACCCTTGTATGACTGAGAAAACAAATCATGCAATAAAGGCCATGTAGAAAGCCAACAACAGAACTTGGATTTAACTCTTGCCTGTCTTCACTTCCCAGATCTTTGCTTTGCTTCTCTGAAATACTTTCTTCCTGCCTTCACTCTAGTGGCATCTTCAGTATTCTGCACTGCCTCTCCCTCATATTTTGTTTGTTGACTTTTGTCTTTAGTAACAGCAATTTTTTTTTTTTTATTTCAACTATACTGGCAGTTTTCTTTGACTCCTTGGCTAGCAGGGCACTAGCACAAACCACCTTTGTATCTTTATGCATCTTTGACAATGTTGTACCCCTTTCACAACTGTCACCACACCAGAGATGTGACAGTCTCCCTCACCCCCTTAGTGCTGTTACCACTAACTTGGCTGAGAACTTTCAGCAACCAGAAGCATTTGAGTAATTTCTTTTAAAAGAGAAACACACAGCCCATTTCCCAGCAGCCACGTCCTGAGAGCCTGGAAAAGGCACTTCTCTGGATTGAGTTCCCTACCCGGCAGCGCAGTGAGCGTTTGATCAGGAGGTGCTTGTGACGTGGGTAGAGCTGGGAAGCACAGATGGGCTGGAAGTCAGGCTGCAGCAGGCGCTGGCGCAGAGTCGTCACTGGGGACACAACAGAAAGCAAGACAAAGAAATGTCTCAGGAACTGAAACTCTAGCTGGATTCTACGTATGCACCTGACACTGTGTGGAGACCTGCCACACCTCCAAGACACCTAATTTCACCTGCAGCCTGTAATTCAGAAGCCACTGGCAACTATCACATTTCTAGATATAGAAAGGCAAAAGCACTGGTGAGAAATAAGGGACCCACATCTTTCTTCAAAGCTGAGCTTGGATGGAAACAAAAGTTTTGTAATAACTAAAACATAGTTCTTTCCCTCACCACAGCAAATGAGTTTCACAGCTTTGTTACCTTCACAGCTGGGTGCTGCATGACTACAATACACAGATTTTTAGCAAGGAGTTTGAGTAACTCACACTCACATGTAGAATTAGAGAAAACATAGTTCCCAAAGCAAGAAACTCCCAGCAGCCAAAACCTCCCATGGGTTTCTCTCAAAATGCAGGCTCCTCACTGTTCCAGTGCTGGAGAGGCAAATGAGCCACCTGGCACCTTTCCCTCCCTCACTGTGGGGAACCAGGAAAGTTCTTCCTGTTGGTCTTCTGCACCAACATCAAACTCACAATGGCAACAGTTTCACGAGAGAAGGAGACAAGGATGATCTACCCCTTCTGAAAACCTTGCATGAATTAATTGATACTGGCTGACTCTGTAGGCCTGCAGAACTACATCATCCATTCCACTTGGGACCACCTCAGCTGGAAGCCCACATCACTCCTGTGCCTGCTGGTTTATCCCGTTTGCACCGAGTCTTACGGATAAATTTACAGTATTTGTGGATTAAATTAATGAGTCAGCCAAAGAACTGGCAAGTGCACACAGGCTGTTCCAAGCTGATGTCACAGCAATGCGCAATTGTTACTCAACAGCCCACTTTTGATTCCGGCTCCCCAGCAGCTGCTATTTCCTTATTTCCTGCTATTATGTGAACAAGGACATCAGCTTTTTTCTCCATCCAAAAGTTGATGCTTCACACACACAAAAATTAAGGCCAGCAAGAAAATTAAATAACCCTTCAGGCCTTCTGTCTCTTGAGCTTTCCATGTACAACATGAAGCTGAGGCTGCATTCAAAGTTACCATGTAAGAAGTCATGTATTTCCCAATATTTCAATCCCAGGATGAAAATGACCAAAAACTTGGATCATGAGGAATGTCACAAGCTTTTAGGCAATGCCCATGTTACAAAATGTAAGGCAAAAAGTCAGAGAATACTAAGGTTTCACCTTCTGTCAGATTGATAGGTCTTGTGTAGTAATCCTCAGGAAGAGGCTCCACTTCTTCCACTGCATCAGCTGGCTCGATCTTGATCTCCTTCTGGTCTTCTCCTTCTTTCAGGCTAAAGCAAAATAAGGGGCAACTCAGTCATTAAATAAGGCATGTGTGTTCTGACAGTAACAGCAGTAACTACAGCACAGAAGGCAGCGAGATCTGAGATTGCACAACAATAATTGCAACAAGAGTGTGAATGGTCACTTGTTCCTCTTGGGAGAAAGCAGAACATCTGGAGCTGCAGCTGAGAGATGCTGAGGACCTGACACCTCTGCAGTGCTTGAATGGAGAAATCTTCTCTCACTGCTATCTGCTAATTATCTTCCTAGAGTTGCTTTACTCCTCTCTTGATTACACCTTCAATCCTCCCTCCAAAGGTAACCCCAACCCTGAGACTCACCAGAGTCCAGCAAGGGCACTGATGGGAGCTCCAGGCCTCTGGCGTTGAAGCCTTGTTCCAAGGCTGTATTTGTCCTACAAGGGCAAAAGGAACTGTCACCTTCAGGTCTGTTTCCTGATGGGACAAAAAGTTACCTGCTGCAAACTCATCCTTTGAGCTGCATGACAAGCATGGGGATACAAGCAAAGGAAAGCAAAAAGGAAAAGGTATTCAACGCTTCCTAAGATATATTTTTCTGCTTAAACTGTTAGCAAAGAGAAACAATTCCCACTGCACTGCAGATGGGGAAAGACAGATGTGTGTGGCTCCTGCTTATAAAGCTTTTTGCTCCTTCCTCAAATCACCAGCCTGCACTACTGACACATTTACCCTGGATATTCTCTTCAGAGCAACTCCATGTCAAGTAGCGTAGAATGAGAGCTCAGCTGCCAAAAAAAAGTGGGTTATGTGGTTATACATCCATCAGGAAGGCTCTGTAGCACTACTTGAAGCAGCTGAAAGGTTCAAACTCCTACAAGCCTTGTTACCTACAAGTCTGTCTCACCAGAAATAGCTGAGCTCCTCAGCTTTCTACAGCTGAGCTGTACACAGGGTGCTTGGAGGAAGACATCTTCCTTCTGGGCAGGGCTGAAAACCTGAATTCTCATCAAATGAGAAATGTGAGCATCAGCCTACTCTGGTGATTTTTCAAGGATGAGATGATTAATGTTAGTGGCACTTGCCTTGGCCAAACAGACAGCTGTGTCTCAAGCCAAGCTTGCTGAAGGACTGTTTTTCAGGTGTACATTACTTACTCAAAGACATTGCCCTGTTTCTAAACTAACATAAAATATGTTTTGTAAAAAATGTTACCCTCTGAAGAGTTAGACTTCACCTAACTCTTAAGCACACCCACAGCCTGAGGCAGGGTGTAGGATCTGTTACTCCCCTTCAGTTGGTACCATGAGAGCTTTAACACCAGCAGAAACTGAAAAGACTTACCACTACGTGTATAGTGTGTTGCTGTGGAGAGCCCCCAAAATAGCAGCAGGTAGCAATGGAGACAAAAAATGCAGCCATAAGACACAAGCAAGGGCACAGAGCAAGCACAATTCATAGAAGTAGCAAGCATATGCAGTCACAAGTGAGCATTTACCTGCCAGGTACAATAAACAAGTCATTCAAGCCACAACCAAGTTTTAAGGTTAATTTCAGTAGTGATTTCATGCAGAGAAGTGTCAGACAATGCTGATCTATCTGTCACTGAACTGTGGGATGAACTGTCCTGAGAAAGAGCTACCACTGGCACTGTGGCTGCAGTTGCACTGCACTTCACTGCTGGAGAACATATTTCTTTGACACGGCAAGTGTAAACCCTTCTGGCAGCGATGGGGAGGACTAGCAGAGAGAGTGGCAATGTAATACACGGTAATGAGTGTAAAAGTATTCATCCCTTAAGAAAGCTTCATTCTCTTCATATTGTCCTCAATTAGCCAAAGCTGGGCAGCCCTATTGTGCTATCAACTATCTAATTTTCCAGGCAGAGGCTGTTGTGGATGACTTTCCCTGCTCTGAGAGGATGGCACAACCAGCTCACCGAGTAGGCATGGGGAACGTAGTTGCGGCGTCGTGCCAGCTTCTTCCTGTCCCGCTCGATCTTCTCCTTCTGAGCCAGCTGCTGGTAGTACTCCACCAGTTTGTTAATCTGGAGGGAGGAATAGGGAGCACTGTCACCTCAGCTGCAGCATTTGCTTGTGAACTAGCTGAGGTTCCTGCTACTTGTTTCACTCTGTTCCTAGTACCAGCTGTACTGTGCAGGACGTACTTCAAGAAGCCTGTGTACCTTAGCATGTCTTAACCACACTGTGGGTGACAAACTGACCTTCCCTTGGGATTGATGTGTGTTGGAGGTTAGTGTCCAATTCTCACTTTGCAATTCAGCAACTGAGACTCTGTTGACAAATTTGCCATGACTGCATAGAGTAATGTCATGTGGCCAACTCTGAGCAATTTGGATTGGCAGAGCAAACAGCATCTTTAGCATCTTTTCCCCCCTCCCCGAGGCTGGTCACATTTAGAGTGGAGCCCTAACGGGTAACAGGGAAGGGTGTTAAAGGTGCAGTTGTGTTTTCCAGATCCTAGACACATTTTTGATTGGAAAACAGCTTTTTGTCACATACATACGCAGCACATTCACCTTAATAGCACCATTAGATAGGTTGGTTTCAACTGAGCTTCTTCTCAAAAGGAGATTTTATACTGCCATATCCTCAGGGGAGCCTCTAAAAGGCCTTCCCTCCATTGAATTCAGTCAAGGTGCAGATTAGGAACTGGAACTGGTATCTGAAGGATTATATAGATGCAGAAAAAGTGATTGAGAGGGCCTGACACTAACAGTTCTTTCTGGCTGATGCATTTCAGCCCAAGCACAGCTTTCCCACTCACTCACCCTCTGTGTGTGAGGATTCTCCGGCTCCTGCCAGCCACCACTTGCTGCACAAGAGAAGAGAAAAAGCCAAGTCCACACAGGTTTCCAGATGCCACAGAGAAATCACACCAAACATTCAACTATCTTGGTGTTATTTATAAAATATGATATTCCCATTTTTGCTACACCTACCAATGCAATTGTTTAAGTTCGTGTCTGTACAAATATACACCTCTGAAAGCACTGCACAAGCAGGTTTGGAATGAAGGAGCTCTGACAGCTTTCATATTGTGTTTTTAAACAAATGTAGCCTGAGAGATACTCAGGATAGCACCCAGGAGTCACACCAACAGCAGGTACATGTGCTTTTATGTGTGTCTCTCATTACTGGCTGCTGCTGTCTCTGCATCCTCGGCTCCATTTTCAGTCACATCAACACTGGAAGTCAGAAGATTTGCTTGTCCTACTCAACCCCATTTCTGGAGCCTGACAGGTACTTTCTGTACGTCTCACATACCAAAAAAACAGATGAAAGCTTTGTTCTAGTGCTCTTGTGAAGAGAAAAGCCAAATTCAAACACTGACTAGCAACCCTGGAATAAGTCTAAATCAACAAAAGTGATGGAAAATAAATTACATGTTTATGCTGTCAGACTGAGCAGCTTCAAAGACAGTGAAAGCACACAAACAAGATCTCAGCTGTGGGGAGAGTGCACTGACTAAATCAGTTCGAGTTTTCTCACTACTCAGGTAACACAGGCATAAAAGTAGGTCACATATTCCACCAACTCAGCTCAACTCTTCAGAGGAGTCTTCAACAACAAAGAGTTTTCCTGTGAATTTCCAACTACAACTCCAGTCCTAGACAGATATCAAGTCTGTAGTACAGTGGGGAGCTAATTGGATTATCTGCTACCTTCAAAACATGAACTGGGCTCGTGCTGTAACTCAGTTTTCTGTCTTTTAACTGTCCCTTACCGACAGACTTGTCTGCCATGCCCACGTCCCGGGAAGTCCAGCGGCAGAAGCCACAGGCCAGGTAATAGGCTTTCTTCATGGTGGTCTTGGCTGGGTCGTCGGGCAGCGGGGCAGGGATGCTCGTGGCCCGTGTGGAAAGGGTGTGCATGCAGCAGGGGCAGTCAAAGCAGTTGGCACACCTGCAGACAACAAGGCAGGGCTCTCAGAAGGGTCCCAGGCTGAGAGAAATGCTCCCAACAGCCACATCAGATCATTAACTCCTAGGCAACAGCACTAGGGATAAAGGCCAGCAGAGTCATCACAGGAACATGGGAGATTCAGAGCCAGCATAAGAGCAGCAGCAGTGAGAAACATACTGTGATACTAAAAAACCTCTGTATTATGAGCCCAGATCATTAAAAAAATGATACAACACATGATACATCATGGAAAGACACATATTCCCCAAAACAGACTCAAACACAACAAGCAGCCATGTAACTTTTTGAAGAGTTTCAGACAGACTTGGGAAGGGACTGTTTTAAATAGGGAACCTTGATGAAAAAAAAACAATACCAAAACAACTTCACCTGTTCTTTTTCAGCTTGGCTTCAGCTGAAGGCATGTTTTCCAGGCAGCTGGGGCAGTAGTGAGAGTCCACCTGAAGAAGACACAGTCACATCACACACATTACCTGGCACACTTTTGTCCAAAAAGTCCCAAACTGCCACATGATCCAACAAGAATTCATCTCTTGCAACAGCAGGGTGAAGCCAGGGAAGGCTCGAGACATTTTTTGGTATGCAAAAAACCTTACCCCATCTCAGACAGATTTTGATCTTCAATAACACAAATTGTAAGGTTTCTTATGTCAGAAGGGATTAAACAGCTCCACCTTGCAAATGGGAAAAGATCAGCTGGGTGTTGACCTTTAGCAGTCACCAGAATCTCAATATTCAGCTTGAACAACAGTTTTAATATTTTCTTTTCTACTTAAGACCTAAATTTATTCTGTCCCCGCAGTTACATTGGTCAGATACATGAATATTTCAGAAGATGCTTTGTATCTCTCTGCTGTCACAGTGAATATTGTTAATTAAAACAAGAGCAGGAAGACTGGGGGCCCCTTCTTGAAGAGGAATTCAAACTAATTATTAAGCATGGCCACACTCAATGACTACACTGCTCACACCACAGTGAATTCATGACCAATACAGCCAGATCACAAATCCACTCTTCAGAGGCCTCAACATTTCCTTAAAGATGTCTCTTCTGAGATCCGGGCTGCACAGTCATTCCTTCAAGGCTTTCCAAATCTATCAAAATTTCTAAATTCAACCAAGCTTACACAAGCTTACAAAACCAGGCTCAGCGATTTTAATACAATTTATGAAGCCAACCCCGTTCCCACAGCAAAAATGGTAGCGTATAATGAGGAGGGGTTAGTGTCTGGGGGGGGTGGTCCTTGCCCCTCCACGGCTGGGCCCGATGGGGATGGGGGCGGAGGGTCTTGACCCAACGGTGGGGTCCCGCCGAGGGGTGAGGGGTCCCCGCGGCCCAGGTCGGACCCCATCGAGCTTTGGGGGGGTCCCGCTCCCCCAGCCGGGGCTGTTTAGGGGGGCACGTCCCCCATGAGGGGAAGCCGCCCCGGTGCGCTCGCCCAGCCAATCACAGCCCGAGTTCTGCCGACGGACAGGCGCGCACAGCCAATCCAAGGCGCAGCTCCGCCCCATCCGTCACTCGCGACCAATCCCCGCGCTCCGTGCAGCGCTGCGCCCACCCGCCAGATGCGGTAACAACCAATAGCAAAGCAAAAATAGAGTGAGTGGCGGGAGAGCGACCCAATCGCTGTGCACAGAGAGAGCACCGTCCCACCCGGTCCCACCCGGTCCCGCCCGGTGTGCGGCGCGGCCCGTCCGCCGTTACCTCATGCGAGACGCACTCGAGCGAGCGGAGCTCACTGCAGTAGCGGCAGAAGTACAGCTGCGGCAGCGGCGCCCGCAGCTCCTTCTCGCCGCGCACCAGGTACAGCACCCGCTCCGACTGCAGCAGCGACGCCATCTTGGGAGCGGGCGGGCTCCGCCGCGCCGCGCCGCCTGACGTCACCGCGCCGCACCGCCTGACGTCACCACACCGGCCTGACCGCGTGATCCCGCGGGGCAAGCAAGGGGGTCGGCGCTTCAGTCCCACCCAGTGCCCCCAGTGCCCCCCGGTGCCCCCCAGTGCTCCCCAGTGCCCTCGGTGTCCCCCGGTGTCCCCCGGTGTCCCCCAGTGCCACGGGCAGGGACACTCAACTTGCATCCCGGAGCTGCCGGGCCCGTCCGGCCTGGTCTTGGACACCGCCAGGGGTGGGGCAGCCACAGCTGATCTGTGCCAGTGCCTCACCACCCTTGCAGAGAAGGATTTCTTCCCAATGTCCCATCTATCCCTGTCCTCTGGCAGTGGGAAGCAGCTCCATCTTGTCCTGTCACTCCTGAGCACTTGTCCTAAGTCCCTCTCCAGCTCTCTTAGAGACACTTCAGGCACTGGAAGGGATTCTGAGGTCTCCTGGAGCCTTGCCTTCTCCAGGTGAACATCCCCAGTTTTCCCAGCCTGGCTCCAGGGCAGAGGGGCTCTGCCCTCGAAACAGCTCCATGCCTTCCTCTGGAGTCACCCCAGCAGCTCCACGTCCTCCTTGTGCTGGGAACCCCGAGCTGGACACAGCTCCAGGTGGGTCTCACCAGAGCACAGCAGAAGGGATGATCTTTTCACACCCTAAAGGTGGTCCCTCTTCCGTCTCATGTCCACTTAAATAGGATCTTTACAAGAACGAACATTCCTGTGCTGTGGAATCAGCAGGGAAGCATGAGATCTGTGGATGCTGTGCTGTGTGCCTGGAGGGCAGAGCTCGCATCAGCAAGCCACCCCCAGTTTGCTGCTGGATACTCCAAACAGGCACCAGTGCCAGCCTGGCCTGTGGCATGAATCCACCATCCTCATCCCAGTATCCATCCCCACAAAGTGCCTGGAGTCAGTCCATGCCCTCTGCCCACCGCTTGCAGCTCCACAGGAAACCCCAGTCCGTGAGGATCTGCTGCTGCTCACGATAAAAACCCCGCATGCTTTTTATCCGCCTGCAGCAGCTGGAGTGGAGCACTGCTGGGAAGGCAGGGAGGAGGCTGCCCGTGCATTCTCCCAGCAGAGCTGCGTGTCCAGGCCGTGCCTGGAGGCCAGGGGTGTCTTGAGAGCATGTGGTAGGGCTTTCCACCACCTGAAATCCAACAGGTTTCCCTGGGAAAAGGCAGGAGTGAGAGGTGCAGTGTGTGGCTCCCACGGTGACTGACACTGAGCTTATGTCACAGAAGGAAAGTCGGAGCATCCCATCTTGCTTTTGCCATTCAGCATTGCCAGTGGAGTGGAATATTCCACTGGGCAGAAGAAACACGGTTCCCAGCCAGCAGGCTGAGGTCTGTCCCCTCCCTGGCGATGCTCTCTGTGAAAAACGAGGTTCACATATTTTTTTTAAAGAATTTAAAAGTTTAATAAAAAGACAATTAGGAGATAAAAATAAAGTATACAGATATGGCCGGGTGTCTCTGCATTCAGCCAAGAGAGCACACCTTACTAACAAAGGATTGTCCCTTAAAACCAGAACCCTACTACATATCCATAAAGTTTTATACATATTCATACATTCTTCTTAGGATTTTTGGTGTTCTTCTGTTTAGTTTTCTCTTGCCCCCTTTCCAATAGATCAATCTTCTTGGCGCCATCGAGTTTTACATTCCCTGATAACAGAAATGCAGTAAATTCCTCCCCCAGAACTCTGGTCAGGCAGTCTTCATCTGGATAAGATAGTTTACGAACGCAGGGGGTCTCTAGCTATCTTTTTCAGTCTTTGAGTTATACAAACAAAAGTAGTTTTTGTTTTAATACTATACCATAGCTTAACATATATGTATTATAACACTATTTCTAAGTTTCATCAGTAACAGAAATAAAGGAAACTATATTAATACAGCTAAATTTTCTAATCTTATACATATAACACTCATTATATTTGCGAAAAGCCAAAAATATGATCTGCATTTATAACACCTCTGCCCGTGTCTCTGTAAAGCCCCCTGCCCGAATCCCTGGGGAGTGCGGGCACCTCGCTGCGGGCGGCTATGGAGGCTCTGGGTGGTCTTGCCCTGGCCTCGGGGGCAAGTGGGAGCCTGTGAGCCCTGAACTGAGCACAGGCAGGAGGGGGATGGAGTAGGGAAGACCCTTTGTTAAGGACTAAGAAGTGAAATGTCCCCACGGTTCTTCCCTGAGACCTTCGGGCTCAGCTCCGGGGGCACTCGCCCAGTGGAGATTCTGGGGTGGGATGACAAGAGCTGTATTCCTATTTTATTCTGCTGTAGAAAAAACCTCTTGCCGTACCTTGCCTTTCATTTCCTTCCTTCCCCTTCCTTCTATCCCCTTCCCCTTCTTCTCCCCCCCTGCCGTCCCCCGCGGGCCGGGCCGGGCCGGGCGGGGCCAGGCGGAGTCTTTTTCTCCCGGCGGGATCTGCCGCTGCTGGAGCTTCTCGCAGCAGCTGGAGCAGGAGCCGGGTTCCGAGTGGGTGCCGCAGCCTGGCAGCGCCGCGGGTAAGGGGATGCGGGCAGGCAGGACGGGAAGGGCACGGGCAGGGCACAGAGGGCACGGGCAGGGCACAGACAGGGCACAGGCAGCTGCCGCCTCTCCCCCACGGCATCGTGTCCCCACCCCCGAGGTGCCGGGCCAGGACGGGGACACAGCCGCGGTCCCCGTGGAGGGAGGTCCCCGCTCCCCGGCCCCTCCGTCCCCTTCAGCTGATGGATAACTCCGTGACTCAGCACGAGGTGCGGGTGGGGGGCACACACAAGGCTCCCCAGAAAGGGGGGCTCCTGGCTGACCTGACCCCACCGCTTCCCCACGTGAAATACACCGCTGAGTGACCAGCCGGACACCCGGCTGTGGCTTTCCTTTATCAACTCCTGTAACAAACAGTAGAAATTAATAGAGAAGTTTTTCCCTTGGGCTTTTATCCAGTGCCTTCAAAGCATGCTATAAATCTTGGGGGTAATTGAAGGAGCTTTTAACAGAGGCTCTCGAAAGAGCCCAAGGTGAAAGCTGGACCTGGCCACAGGGGTGTCCCTGGAGAGAGCAGCAGGGGATTGGAGGGGACTCTGGCTATGGGAGGGATGGAGGGGGCTGTCCCACCACTTCTCTGCCTTTTCCTGGAAGGATGGACCTCCCTCACCTCACGAGTCCTACCGACCTCCCCAAGCACATCCTGGATATCTGGGTCATCGTCTTGATCATCCTGGCCACCATCCTCATCATGACAGCGCTCGTGCTGTGCCCAGCCACTGCCGTCATCATTTACCGAGTACGAACGCACCCCACGCGCAACGGCATCGTGTGAGGCACGGGCAGTGGGGGACGCTGGGCTGGGGACTGCATGGGACCCTGTGCCAGGGACCTTGACAGGGCACCCTGAGAGCTGGAGCCTGAGCAGGAGCTGGCGTGGGCCAGCACCTGAACCTGCTCCTCTACCTGGCTCTCACTGGGTACCCCCTGCTCATTTTGCCCACCGAGCTCACGGGGACCGTGGGGGAAATGACAACACGGGCAGCATGGGGAGAGGTGTGACTTTGCAGACGTGTCCAGCTGGAAATATCTCACTCCCGTGACGGAGGCAGGCTGGTCTTGCTTTCACTGTCTGCTCCCAGGCAAGCAGTAAGGAGTGGAAATGCCTGACAAAGTTATTTCTTCTTTGGAGTCCCAGCTGTCAAGGTGGTTGGGGAAAAAAGAGTCAAGATGGATGTGGCTTCTGGCTGTGCATTTAGCACTTGGCTAAAAGCATCGATGACAGAGCTTGTGCTGGCTGCACAGCAGACGTGCAGCTGGCACTGACTTCTCTATCCATTATCTGCTGAAATGACAGGAAAATCCTGCAGGGCTCTTGGTTCCTCTGGGTCTCGTGGGGCAGAGGAGTGTGTGGTTCCTGCCAGTCTGCACACTGGCTGCACTCCCCACTTCTGATAGTGAGAGCTCCCACTGTTTGCCCAGCACAACAGCCCTGCTGAGGAGTCTGTGCACGCCTCACCTGGGCAGGTAAAGCGGGAGGAGCGGGTTTGTGCCCAGCCACTGGCAAGGGATCATGTAAGCTCTTGTACTCCCCTTTGTTATGAAATAAATGGACTTTATCCTTCATGTGAATGTGTCATGCAGCTCTGTCCATACTATGGGTGGTGTCTGGCTCTGCAGGATCTGGAATACTTTGCAGCCTCTCCAGAAACCCTCCCTGCTCTGACCTCCTGCACTGCCTTGCCTCAGGGTCCCTGCGGTTCTATCTGGCCGTGGAGCCCAGCAGGAAACTCACTGCCAGCCCAGCCCCACGCTCCAGGAGGGCAAACCTCAGTCTGGACACAGTGGGTGGGAAGGATCCCTCAGGACTTTCTGACAGTGGTTGTGGCTGTTTTCCTCCCACTCGGGTGACTGGCACTACTTCCCTCACACCAGCCTCGTGCCGGGTCACTGTGTCAGGAGCCCTGGGGCTGAAACTGCATCTTGGTGACTCACAGCAAGAAAGGTCACAAAACTGACAGAATGAATCAGGCAAGGATGTGGGGAAACACTACGGTGATGCTGGTGGGAATTATTTAAATCCTATTTTCTGTGCTGAAAAGAGCAACCGGCCCTGCAGTGTTGGAAACCCTGTGTGCCATCCCTGTGCGGCTTGATCCACAACAGCCAGATGTGGGTTTGCATTGGGTGGTGGGGCCAGAGGGGCAGGATGTTCCCAGGGAAGCAGAACCTTGGGCAAACACCTCCCACCTTGGGGAGGGAGCCTAGCAGAGGGATGCAGACCCTGGGGAGCAACTGGAGCCACTGGCTTGTGCTGGGAGGGAGCAGACACTTATTCCTTGCCCAGCCAAAAAACATATTTCTGTTTTGAGCTATCAACTCTTCCCCTTTCGAGTTGCAGAGTTTGAGGCAAATAACCAGAGTTGTTTTGCTGTTTTTCTTCCTCACTCCCTCCCTTGCTGGCACGGTGCAGCGCAGCTGGAGGACATTACAGATGTGCAGGGTGGGAGCAGGCCTGGCTTTGCTTTCCCCCATGCTCCACCCCAGCATTGCTTCCCTGGGGGCACTGTGGGGATAGCCAGCGGCACCAGGAAGAAGAGCTGAGCAGCTTTGCTATGAGAGGAATAGAGGAGAAGCCACAAACATGGGAGTGGTTTGGGAAGGAAGCCTGGTTTGGAGCAAAACACGAAGGAAAGCATGGAACACCTCCCCCCCCGTCCATGCAACCACAAATGATGGCTGTTCCCACCTCTGCATTCCCCTTGTCAAGAGCAGCAGAGGGAAGTCAGAGATTTCCTTTCTTGGTAAGAATTTTCTGGGAAGTTTCAAACCCGTGGCAAACATTTCCAGGAAAGCGCTTGGAAAGACAGGTTTCCTCATAATAACAACAAACATGGAGCTAAATGGCAGCAGAGGTAAAGCAGGGAGAAGCCAAGACATTTTTTAAAGCATTAAGATGGCGGAGAAGGGATTTAAACTGGATTTCCAACACTGTCAAGTTGGAAATTCCTCCTCCAGGATGGAGTGAGATAACCAAATCCCCCTGTGGCCCTGGCTTCAGTGCCTGAAGAATGATGGAGCTTGAAGGCAGGATTTGCATGGAGTTTTGCCAAGGAAAAATGCCTTTCTGTTGAGAAGCGGGTCCTGCTCTGGTGACACTGTAGCAGCCAGGGTGATGTGGGCACCGAAGTGATTCAGCACCCACTGGGATGCTTCCCTGGAGGTGCTGGCCTGTGGCAGGAGCTGGCTGCTGGCCCGTGGGGGCTGCTGCTGGTGGAGGCACGTGGGGCAGTCCCAAAAGGGAGAAGGGGGTGAAGGATGCTGGCTCTCACCTTGCCTCTGGGCAGCCTACCTTCACAGCAGGAAGGAGGGACAATGGGCAGGAGCATTTCTATGGGCTGGGGCAGAGCAGCGAGGGCTGGGTGAGCTGCGGGCTGGCAGTCTGCGGGCTGGGGAAGCCTGGTGCTCAAAGAGCTGGGGCCTCTCGCCTGGCAGAGCTTGCTTTGTGTTTGCTTCCCATCCCACACTTAGAACAAAGCGTCAGAGGTTGCCCTGGGATTGATGCCAGGCCAGGCTGCCAGAGGGAAGCTGCACTGCTTCTTAGCCAGGGCAATGCTGTCTGCTGCTGCCCAAGTTCCCTGCCACTGTCCTGCCATGCTGCTGGCACCATCCCTGTCCCTCTGCATGAAAATACTCCTTGGTCAGCTCCAGGACAAGCCAAGCAGGCAGCACTAGATGGTCCCCACCGCTGCTTTCACATTTGCTGTGCTCAGTTGGGCCCATGCAGCCTGGCACAAGGTCTCTGCAGCCCCAGCACGTGGCTCAGGGAACAACAGCCAGGGAGGCTGGTGGCAGCGGCAGCATGGTGGCTGGGGAGCTGGATGTGCCTGGCCTCCCGCCCCGGACTCCTGCCAAACATCTGCAGCAGGCGGGAGCTGGCTCCTGCCCGGCTCTGGTGGAAAAACAATTCAGCAGAAAGGTTCGTGCGAGGGTCAGCCCGCCCTGCACAGCTTTTTGGGGTGGGGGACCCCAATCCTGCAGGATGGAGCAGCACAGTCTTGATGGAGCCCCTGGCCCCCTTGGCTCTCCCGTGCAGCCTCCAGAATGGCATGCACTCTGTGCAGCACGCTGGGGACACTGGGTGACATGCCTGGGGTGCCACAGAAGCTCAGTGGCAGAGAGGGAATCCATCGGCTGTGTCTCATTAACTCTTTCCCTATTCCCAAACTCCACCGAGGCTGATTTGGCACTGGGACACAAGGAGACAGGACTTGGATAAACAGGTCCCTTATTTTTATTTTGGTTTTAGGAAACTGAGCTCAGGAGTGACTCAGACTTTCACTGCTCATGGCAGGGATCAGGGACACGTGGAAGGGACACAACCACACTGTGCCACACACCACTACAACCAGATGTGGGTGGCTGTTCCTGTGGTGGGAAATAGCGGGGCAGGGAGCCCCCCAGCTCTGTCCCAGCTCTGTTGTAGGAAGTGGCTCTGGTCAAGACCAGAAGTGTGAGCTGTTCTGGGGAGCACAGCACTGGTCCATGTTGACTGCAGGATGCAGAGATGTGCAGACAGCATGCAGGCCAGGAGCTGCAGCCTCATGCCTCAAATCTCCCTAGAGGCTGTGAAGTAGGTGGGTAGGGCCAAACCTTGGGTATTTGCTCCTACAGGTTTTGGCAAGGAGCCACCTTGCTCCACTCACAGCCGTATCAGTGAGAGTTGACCAGAGCACCCCTGTGGCTGGCCTGGCTCTTGGCATGTTGTGATGGGCTCTGTGCAGTCCCCAGGCAGTGGCTGAGCATCCTGAGGGTTTGCCTGGACCTGGGTGAACAGCCCACACTGCTTAGGGTCCAGGCAGGGCAGGGCTAAGCCATTCCCCCAGTAGCAGTGCAGGTTTAAAGCTTTGGGAAATGCTGCCTGTGCAGAGACCCCCAGCTCCCCTGCTCCGTGGCTTCTCTGTGTGCCTGAGAGATGTACCCAACCCCCAGCCCTCCCACGCCAGCTGAGGCTGCAGTTGGAACCTCACAGCATCAGCCTTTCCCAGGACATGGTGTTCCTTCTGGGGAAGAACACAGATTGGGAGATTGCTCCCAGCTTCCTCTTAACCCATGGCCACACTCCCCTTCTTTGGTAGCATCTCCAGCAGCTGGCTCAATGACATTGCGCAGGGCTAACCCTGCTTTCTAGTAAAGCCAAACCTCATGCTGGCACTCATGGTCCCTCCAGGGCTGACCCACTGCCACCCCCTACTGTCCTCCACCCCAGGCCAGCCTCCCCCCAAAACCACAACTCCCCCAGCTCCCCTCCAGCCAGTTAATTCTCCCACTGAATAATTTTGTTGGGGGATTTCAGGGAATTTACACCTCACCACGGATATTTTCCTTGGAGACAGCCCAGGGTAAATGTTCACATTCCTTGGCTAAGCAAACAGGACCCTGGAAACTCCTGCCCCTGGGGACACCAAGGGCTAAGGGACAGCAGTGCCCTGGCCTTGACCCCAGCAGGGTCAGGGAGCCACAGCTCAGCAGCTGCAGAACAGCCCCTGTCAGGAAGGATCCTCCTCCAGCAGCACCTTCATTTACCGGGCACAAAGGAGGGGCTCAGCCTTCCCCAGCCCAGCCCGAGCAGCCATTGGGGGAGGCACCCACCGAACCCCGAGGCTCCTGCTGGGTGGGGATTTGGTCCCTGCTCCTCCTCGGGTGCCAACACCCCCCTTGGGGGGGAAATGTCACCCTGGCTGGGTGGCCTGCAGGATGGGGCACCTCTCCCCCGCGACACCTCTCCCACCCTGCCCCCTCTCCATCCCCCATCACCTCTTTCCCCCCTTCCCCCGCTATCTCTCCCCCCACCTTGCGGGTTTAATCCCGGCTCGGGTAACACGTTGCATAAACCCTCGGCACATGCCGCTGCCCCGTGTCCCCGTGGGTGCCCCGGGTCCCCGCCAGGCCGCGGTGCCACCCCCGGGCGGTGTCCGTCCGTGTGTCCGTCCCAGAGCCCACACGGTTAACGCGGCCCCGGCCCGGCCCCCCCCGGCCATTGGCTCCCCCCTCACAGCCCCGCAGCTATTTCTCGGCCGCCGGGCTCGGAGGTGACAGCGGCGACAGCGGCGCTTGTCCCGGCCGCTCGCCCCGGGCTGTCAGGGGGTGCCGGCACCCCGCACCCCGCTCCCAGCCATGGGGGGCTGCTCCCGCAGCAACTGGATTTTGCCCCTTTTCTTGGCTGGGCTCGTCCAGCTGGGGCGAAGTGAGGAGAGGGAGAAGGTAAGAGAAGGGGGGACACCCTCACGGGGCGTTCAGGGGGGGTTCAGGGGGTGTGTGACACCCTGGGGACGCGCCTGTTCCCAAGGCTCTCTGCAGGGCTCCCCGGGGCAGGGGTGAGGCACGGTGGCCCCGTGACCCCCCCTCCTTCCCCCTACAATCCCGGTGCCTGGATCACGGGGGAATTTTCTGAGTTCTTGCCAAGGGCCAAGAATCGCTGTCCTGGGGTTGGGGACAGAGGGGGACAGAGCCACGTGTGTTCCCCGAGTGACCTCCCCAGGGGTAGAGCACGGGGACTTTTGTCCATGCAATGTCCGGGAGGGTTCCCCCATGTTTGGAAGGTGTGGAACCCACGGTGTCCCCACAGCCCAGCTGGCAGGGGCACTGTCACCCCCCCCAGCCAGGCTCTCCACCTTGCCACCGGGACCCCACAGTCCCATGGAGCCTTCACTTTTCGAGCACAGCCCCTGTGACTTCACCTCTCACCAGCTCCCAAAATAGCCCCTGGGTGGCACTCGGCTGAGCCTGGGTACCCTGGTGGGGGCAGGAGATGGGCTTCTCTGGATTAACCCCTGTGGCCCCGGATGCAAGGGCTGCTCCATCCGGGCCCTTCCCGGCCCGTTCCGCATCCCACCCGGAGCCCCCTGCACCGCCCCTGTCCCCCAGGGCTGCCGGGGCTGGTGGGTCCTGCTCACTTGCCCACAGCCTCGGGATTCTGGTGCTGGCCTCCCCCTGTGCTCCGGCTGTTTTGCAGCCGCTCGCCTTCCTGCTGCTCCCTGTTCGGTAAACATTCCCGCAGCTGCAGCCAGACCCATGTGCATCCGCATGCCCCAGTCAGCCTGTCCCACCACCGCGACCTTGGCATGCCGGAGCCTGGCTGCTGCCAGGCACTGGGGCAGGGGACACATGGCTGGCAGCTGTCCCCGCAGCCAGCAGCAGGGCTGGCCCCATTGCTCTGCTGGCCGTGGGGATGGGGAGTGATACCGGCAGCCCCCAGCCTGCTCCCACAGGATGCTCCTCGCCCCACAGGTGGACTGCTACCACTCGGTGAAGGACACCATCTACAGCTACGGGGCCCTGACCCTCGATGGGGACGAGTACATTCCCTTTGAGAGGTACAAGGGGAAGACAGTGCTCTTCGTCAACGTAGCCACATACTGAGGCCTGACGCTGCAGTATGTTGGTAAGGGTCCCGCAGGGCACGGGCACCTTGGGCTCAGAGCAGGGCCCAGGACTGCTGCCTTTGGCACATCCCCATGGTCCATTCGGCTTCAGGGAGCTAGGGAAAGGGTTAATGCCTGCTTCCCAGGGCCCAGCCTGACTGGGATGGTCCCAGGGGGTAAGAGGAGGTGTGGAGGTGTGTTCTGTCCTCTGCTAACCCACTTCTTTGCTGTCCTTGCATGCAGAACTGAATGCACTACAAGATGAGCTGAGAAGCCAGGGAGTTGTGGTCCTTGGCTTCCCTTCCAACCAATTTGGGAAGCAGGAACCTGGCCAGAACTCAGAGATCCTCCCTGCGCTTAAGTGAGTACTGTGGTGGGGGCTGTGGGAGCACAGGCTGTAGCTGCTGCTGGCTGTGGGCTTGGGGTCCTGTCACCAGCCCTGTGCAAGCACCCAGAGCTGTCTATTGCACAATGTCCTGTTTCCCTGCCTTGTAGGTATGTCCGGCCAGGAGGTGGCTTTGTTCCCAACTTCCAGCTGTTCCAGAAAGGGGATGTGAACGGGGCCAAGGAGCAGAAGATCTTCACCTTCCTGAAGGTGGGTGCTATGGCAAGGGGAGAGGAGTGGGACACACCCAGCTCACTTTTTGGAGGGGCAAGGCCGTGATGCACTGGCTCTCCATTGCAGAACGCCTGTCCCCCGGTGGCGGAGGAGTTTGGGAACCCCAACAAGCTCTTCTGGGAGCCTCTGCGGAACCATGACATCAAGTGGAACTTTGAGAAGTTCCTGGTGAGCCCTGAGGGCGTGCCCATCATGCGCTGGTACCATCGCACCAACATCTCCGTGGTGAAGAATGACATCATTTCCTACCTGAGGCGGCGGCAGCAGGAAAACCATGATGAACAGCAGGAGCAGTAGAGCCTCAGGCTGCTGGCATGAGGGCCAGCATCTCCCCAGCTGCTTCCCTCTCCACTCCCTCCCCAGATGTTCCCCAGCAGCAGGAATTATGTGCTGTCCCCTCCATTGCTCCTGTCTCTGGCACCCCCCAGTCAGGGTGCTGGGCTGGGCAACCTCGTGGCAGAGACCTCAGCAATGGCAGTGGGATCCTTCCAATATCCCTGTGTCCCACCTCCACCCCTGGTGGTGACATTTCCTGGCTTCCAGCTTGCCCCCTCCTCTCCACCATCCCGGGCAGTGGGAGGATGCAGGGGCTGGCTGTCTCTGGAGCAGGAGACCACATCTCCATGAAGGCTCGGCCCGAAAGCCCCCGGCTGGGGCGGGCCTGGCCTGACCGTGCCGAGTGCGGAGCAGCTCTTCAGTGCATTCAGGCTGCCCGTGGTCCTGGCACACAGATGTGCTGCTCTCCTGGTTGGGGATGGCCAGCCCCTCACCACCCACCATAGAAACACCAAATAAAGGCTCTGCAAATGTGCAGCCCCACTGGTTTGGTATAGGGTAGGGAGTATAGAGCTGGGGGCACAGTGGCCAGCCTGGGGGTAACAGTGCCTGACTGGAGAAACTTAATTTTTTCCACAGTAACTGCAAGCATGGACTTACCACAGCCCAGCATTTGGGGACAGGATAGGGAGTGAGTGAAGAGGACAGGTGGGCAAAAGGGACTGGAGGTGGGACCAGGGACAACTCTCAGTGAGGGGCATCCAGAGAATCCTGTGCCTCCTGCTGTCACACCTCTGACAGCCATGCTTACAGAAACTGGGATGTGTTTGTCTTTTCCCCTCCAGACCTATTTCGTGGAGCAAGATTTGCTGTGTGCACTGTCCCAAAGGCCATTACTGCATGAAAAGGCAAAGGGGGCAGCAGGGGCTTCTCTGCCCTGGCAGAGGTGGGAGGCAGAAGAGGGGAGGGTGAGGGGCTGATCTCAGCACAGAGCGGGAGGTGGGGGCACCTGCTTGGGGAAACAGGTCCTGGGGTGCCCAAGCAAGGGCTGGGCCCCCCTTGCACACACTGTCTCTATGGCTATACCCCAAGCACATGGGGACCCAACAGCCCTGGTATCCCTCCCTCTCCCACTCCCCACGCAGGGGCTGCCCCACAGGAAGCAGCTTTCAGGACAAAACCAGAGAGACTCAGCCACACTTCAGTCCTTAAATAAATACGAAGACACCAACCACCCTCAGGCTGGGCCATGGCTGTGGCCAGCACCTGCCTGCGAGTGTGGGGTCTCCCACCACTGGGAGAGTCCCTGCTGTTACCCGCTCCTCCAGGGGCTCTGGATTGGGGCAGCTCCTGGGAAACACTGGCTCCTCTTCCCTGAAGACTTGGCTTGGGTCTACAGCAATGCCAGGCCCGGCTCCTCATGGGGAAGGAGATGGCTGCAGGGGACTGACCCCATGCTGGCTGCCACCACGATGGCACCTTTAGTCCCTCCTTCAGGATTTCCTTGGGGGAAGGTGCTGCTGAGCCCCCCATGTGCAGCACATGTCCTTGCACAGGCATTGGCAGCCGGAGGAAGCTCCTGGACACACACACACGGGTACACACACACACCCTACTCATCTTCCACTGGTGTCGGAGTGTGGCCGGTCCTTGGCATTAGGGCAATCCGGGACCTGCCTGTTCTGAGACACAAGAGAGGGGTGGCACAGGGTAAGCACAGTCCTTCATTTTCACACAAGCCTCACAGGAGGGATGCCAGCCATGGCAGGGTTGTTATCCCTGAGCACTAACTCCCTAACTGCCCTGAGCTGTTTGGGCTCAGCCTGACTTTAGGTGCTGTAGGGATGCTGGCAGGCATGCAGCAAGGACCAACCCCATGGCAAAATCATCCCCTCAGCTGATGAGAAGTGGGGGCTAAGGGAAAATGGCCACTGCCTGGAAAGTTGTGCCCCCATTCCTCCCCCATTTAGCCAAGCGCCCCAAGTCTCAGGGTGAAGGACAGGTACCCCTGTCAGGGAGGGTCTGAGCCTTACCCAAGTCCTTGGGGACTGGTTTCACCCCGGCCACTGGTTGGGTGTTCTGGCTGCGAGTCATGGCACAGGGAGGGCGCCAAGGGTACTCGGGCTGTGGGAGGAGGTGGAACAGAGACGGGGAATTACTGGGGATGAATCATGAGGTTGCACTCTGTTACTGATTGACAGTGTGGGAAGGAAAAGGAAGGGGAGGAAAGGGATTGAGCAGTGACATGCCAATAGGGCACATGTGCTCAGTTCCCTTTTCTGGGATTTGGTGGCCCTGGAGGGCAGCAAGTCCCAGACCCACCCACATGTCACCCTCAGTAGAATCTCACCGGGGGAAAATGGTGGAAGTTCTGTCCTTGCGTGTGCTCGCCTGGCATGGCTGGCGGGTATCGGATCTGCTGCCACTCGTCATAGCCATGGTACACGGGGTGAGCCATGGGGGGACTGTACTGGTACTGGTACATGGGGCAGGCTGGGGCCAGCGGCCCTGGCCCTGGCTCGGTGTGCAGCCTCTCTCCAGAAGCCTGCAAGGAGCCAGGACAGATGCTGGAGAGATCCCACAGGCAGCCCACCCCCACCACCACTCATCACCTGCAGCCCCCAGCCCCTCTGCCCATGGAGGGTTTCCTCCCATCCCTACCTGTTTGTGCTGTTTCAGCAGCTTCTTCAGCTTCTCCTTCTCCTCCTTCTCCCTCTGGCAGTCGTCCTTGGAGGCTCGCAGCTGGGAGGAAGAACAGTTAGTGCAGAGCCCACCCTGCCACCCCCTATCTCCATGGGGTGAGGGTTGCTGAGGGAATGCCCACACCAATCTCCCCCATCAGACTCCCAAGAGAGGTGCAGAAAGAGGAGATAAATGAAAGATGATGCTCTGTCAGTGACAAACAAAAGGAAAGACACCCCTCTGGTCTTCCTGTGCTCCTTCAGCCCCTACTCTTAGGGGATGGATGTATGTACAGGGACTGTGATGCTGGGGATGGGCATTTCCAAGACACGTGGGGTTGAAACAGGGCTCACAGAGCACAGCTAGTAGCACCCAGCGCTGCTCACCTGGTTGTTGGAGAGCACCAACTGTTTCTGCAGCTTTTCCAGCTGCTGCTTCAGCTCCTCCTTCTCCTCATTCATCCTCTCCCTGTCACTCCGTTCCCTTTGGAAGTCTTCCTCAAAAATTTTCACCTGGCAGGAAGAATGTGGGTGCACCTGACTGAGGGTAGACACCTTCCCTAAGCGCCCACAGCATTGTGCTGCCATCCTTGATGCCACCAGCCATGCCCCAGGCATGTGGGCTGGCTTGATGGCCCATGGCTGTGGTCCCTCCATGTGAATGCCTGGAGGATGCTGAGTTGGGTCCCCAACCCCCACCACCCCAGCACTGACACCTGCCCAGCTGCAGCTGGCACACAGGGCTCTTTGCTGTGCAGGTTCAGGATATGTATTTCCTTGCCCATCCCCTGTGGCTCCGTGGCCTGCCCTACCTGCTGCTTGAGTAGCTCGTTCTGGGTCAGCAGCTCCTGCTGTGGCAGCTTCCCTGCCGGCTCCATGGCAAAGATGGGTGGTGGAGAGGCTTGGACATTCAGGGCCTCTTCTAGTGCCTAGAGAAGAAGAGGAGGGAGCAGGGTCAGAGCAAGTTCAGTGCCCAAGATGTCTCTGGAGGACCCCAGGCATGTGCCCAGTGTGGGAAGTGGGTATAACTGGGCAGAGGCAAGAACGACAACTCGAACCCCTCTTCCTGAGAACCCAGAGGGATGTGGTGAGCCTCACACAAGTGTTGGGCCTGACACATGTCTCTGCCTGGGCAAGAGTAGGTTATCAGGGTCAGGTTTGGATTTGAAAGAGGTGAAGAGACTGGAGAATATTAAAGACATTTTGCAGTGAGGGAAAAATGTAGTAATGGCAAATGGTGGCAAAAAGTAGTGCCCTGGCCCCTACCTTGTTCAGCCTCTGGATCTCCTTTTCCTGGTATTCCCGCTGCCTGGTGACGGGAGCCAGCTGTTCCTGCAGGAACCGCATCCTCTGCTGCAGGTCCCTCACCTCCATGGCCAGCCTCTCCTTCTCTGCCTGCAGAATCCAGGGTTGGGGGAGATCAGCCAGGGCAGGGCAACAGGGCTGGCAGCTCCCTGTCACCCTTCCCAAGGGACTCACCTCCTCTGTTTCAATCCGGGACTTGGCCAGGAGCAGCTTGCGGTCAAAATCCCGTTGCTTTTGCTCCCGCTCTGACTCCAGCTCAGTCACTGCCCTGCGGGCCTCAGCCAGCTCCTGGTGTAGGTCTGTGACCTGCCAGGAGGGAGTGGAAACGTTGGCCTGGAAGGACCCACACTGGGGGAAGGAGGAACAGGCTGCTCCCAAACCTCCCTACACCGTTTCCTCCAAGTCCTCACCCAGCAGGAATGTGCCCCCCAAGCACCCAGCCCTGAGCACCCAGCCCTACCTTCTGCTCGTACTTCTGCTTCATGGAGCGGAAATGCTGATCCCATTGTTTATTCACCTCCAGCAGCTGTGGGGAGAGAGGGATGGCTGAACAGGAGCCCAAACCCTGCTACGAACCAGCTCTGGTGGTCCCCAGCAGACTCCTGTCATGAAAGCACTTTGGGGACCAGCTGGATTGAGATGCCAGCTCTGGCAGTGCTTCCCTGCAGCTCTGAAGCCCTACCCCAGTCTCTCAGTGCCATCCCAGCCTTGTGCCCCCTCTGCCCACTCCCCGCCTCCTTAGTGGTGCCTCCCTCCCAGCCTGGTCCTCACCTCCCTGCGCTGGTGCTCCAGGATCTTCACCTTCTTTTCCTTGGCCTCCAGCTCTTCTCTGCCCGCCGCCTTCTCCACCATGGCCCCGCTCTGCTGGACGCGCACGGGGGGACCCTCAGGGCTTTTGTGGAGGCTGTGCCCAAGGCCGGCTAAACTCGAGCCAGTTCCCCTCCCTCTGCCTCCCCCATCCCCTTGAGACCCTGAGAAATCCTGCTGGTCACACTGGGATAAACTGGGGGCTTGATTAAAATGAGGCCTTCTTTGCTGATGTGTCAGCAGGCTCCCTGCCTCCTTCACAGCCCTCTCCAAGAAGATGCTGTCTCCTCACCTGCTCAGTGGCTTCCCTCTTCCCACTGTCCTGGCTGCTCAACGTCACCATCCTCCGGAGCTCCTGGTTCTCACACCTGTGGGCAGGAAGAGATGGGTCAGCAGGAAGAAGCTTCCAGGGCAGCCCTGTTCCCATCCACATAGTCCACCCTCACCTGAGCTTCTCCAGAGCCTGGTTTCTCTGCTCCAGGTCATGTTCCAGCTTGGTGCGCAGCTCCTTGTTCTCACTGTGCAGAGTCTCACACAGCGTCTGGAGGTGAACACTGGTAGTGTGAGGACCATGGCCAGCCCTGGGCCACCCACACCTCCCACCAAGCCATGCTATGGAGGTGAGTGTCCACCTCAGGATGGGCAGGAGGGGTTTGGTGGGAAAAAACAGAAGGGGGAAAATCTCCATGAAGTTCCAGGCCAGCCCTCACCTGCAGGAACGATGTTCTCTGCTCATTCTTGTGCACCTTGGAGGCCAAGCGCTTGAGCTCGGAGGCCATGTAGCCCATGCGCACAAAGACCTGGTCCTTGCTGGCTTCCTTGGCACAGCCACTCAGTGTGTTCTCCAGCTGCTGCAGCTGGGGCAGCAGGTTGGCATCCTCGTTCTGTGGCTGCTCCAAATCCTGGGAATGGGGAGGGGATCAAGTGTGGTCAGACCAGTTAAAGCATTGCAAAGTTCCTCTTGGGGCAGATCAACTTCACATCCCATCCAGGGCTGGGGTTGGGAGCTGGGCCAGCACCACGACACTGCAGCACCTCTCAGTATGCTGTAAAACTGTGTCAGCTTTGTAAAGGTCTGATTCCCAGCTGCTGGATATGGCACACTGAGTCCCTGGGTGGAGGAGGACATGGCAGCAGCTCACGAATTCTCTGTGCCCCTTGGCTGTCTGAGCTGAACACACTCTCAAATCACTGACAGCAATGAAGGCATCTCCACCCTTGGTCTCTTCTCCATCTGAGCTCTTCCATCTGCACTGACACTGAAAATCCCAGCTTCTGAGACTGTCCTCTCTACGTACACCCTGGTCTGTGCTGGAAGGGGTAGTGGTCTTACCCCAAATCCCATGTTTTCCTTCCACTTGTCCTACTTCTGTGCTCCCTGCTGCTGTGGCACACCAGGCACCAGGAACCCGAGCCCTTTAGCAGGTGACAGCCAAGCGGGTGATGCACGGGATTTAAAATGATGGCTGGGAAAGCCCAGGTCAGGGCACACCCACCAGTCTCAGGGTGTACCCTGCCCATGGGGAGTGTCTCCAGGAGGTTTATGCTCTTCTGGTGTGGTTGGTTAACTCCTCCATAGCCCAGGAGTTGCCGCTGGCACAACAGCTGGCACACGTGGCACTGCTGGGAGGAGTTGGGAATGTCCTGGTACACCTACACCCACTCCACTCCCAGCCCCACTGATTCACCTGCTGCCTGTGAGAATGCCCCAGATTGCACCACAGGGCAGCTCACTGTGTCCCCAGCACCTTGACCCCGGAATTTACAGCCTCAAACCTGCTGTGGGAGGGTGTGTGTGGGGCTGAGCACAGCCAGCTCCTCCCACCCATGTCCACTGGGGGACAGTGAGGACCTAAGCTGGGAGATTCCAGCTGTGAGCACAGGACTTGGATTTGGCTCAGGAACCAGCAGGTGGCCAAGCAGATCCCATTCTGTTCTCCATCACCTCATAGCTGCACCCCAGGAGTGTCCCGTAAGACTCAACCCCTCCAAGAACCTCTCTGGCCAATGCGAACAGGGATGTGCAATGAGAGCATGTCCTCTTACTGGTACCATGTGGTGCCAGCTGATGTTCATATCCCTTGGGCTCCCCATCCTTTCTCCCCTCCGTTCCAGCACACAAAAAACCAGAGCAGGACAGGATGGGGCAATGACAGGAGGACATTCAGGTGGCAGTAAATGAAGCACACAGAGGTGTTTTGGCTAGGGCAGACCCCATCAGCAATGACAGGGCTTGGAGGCCTGGTCTTCCCACCCAATGTGGGCACCAGCTGAACATCACAGAGCATCACTGACAGCTACTTGGGTTTGTCACAGCTCTTCCTATCACTGTCGTGTGGCATCTGCAGATACTGGCACCCCCATCTGGCTGGGGGTGGTTCACTGGCCCCTCGCCCAGGCCCAGACAGGCCAGTTGTGTTTGGGGGAGGACCCTTGCCCAGTTTATCCCTCTGTGGTTTGCCTAAGGGTTGCTTTGACATGGGTCAGCCAGCCCTGCTGGTGCCTGCCTGGGCACAGAACTGCAGCCCTGCACACCCCCAAACCCCTGACACTGCTCCACTCCCCACCTGCCAACACCAAATCATGCAGGAACCAGGGCCACTCACTGCTCTCCTGCTCTCCTGGGGAAATCCCTGTGCTTCAATGACAACAATCTCAAACTCTGAGGAGGATGCCTGCAAGGGGAGGCAGCCAGGTCAGAGCTCCCCAGGGAATGGCAGCCCAAGATGCCCACCACACAAAGAGAGGGACCACCAGGAGTACAGCAGGGGAGCTGACCCCTCCTTTCAGGTTCATTCCTGTTCCTAGAGGCCAAAGGCTGCCTCCTTTTGTTTTCATTAGATGGACAGTGCCTCCCTCTCCAGTCATGCCAGCACCAGCTTCCACATTCAGCAGACTCACACTTGGAGGTGATTTCCGTGCTTCCACGTCCGGCTGGGCACTGCCTGGGGCTGCCCGAGCAAAGCTGGGATCGGGGCCGACGGCTGCGGAGAGGGGAGAGGATGCAGCCATGAGCCTTTTGGAGAGCAGGGCCTCTCTCCACCTGGCACAGGGATGCAGACAGCAGACCCCTGCAGGGTCAGGCACTGATGGAAGACTTCTACCTCACCTATGGGGATGGGACAGAAACCTCCTTTTAGAAGGGAGGATAGCAGTGGTTTGATACACTCCAGATGTATCAGAGATGACACAGCTGCAAGGGACCTTCATTAAAGTCTCTTGCACAGACTTTCCCTTCCCTCAAGCTCAGGATTCCGAGCCATCAGGTTATTCTTCCCCCATGAGCCTCACATCTCCTACCTCCAGTTTCCACCAGCTCCTCTAAGGAAGGTGATCCAATCAGCATTTTGTTGTCCTTCACGAGGTCCTCTGCCTTCTGCCGCAGCTTGGATGCCTCCACCTGGGACTCCTCCAGAAGCTCTCCTGTTGTGGGCAACAGAAGGATGTTCACCCTCCTTCCCCAAGTGCCTGTGCTGCAGTAGCCCCATTCACCAGCACCAAAAACCCTGTCTGGCTGGAGCAATGCCCAGAATAGTCCTTCTTCATCTGGAAACAACTATTCTGGGAGAAATCCAATGGCAAAGCTGGATCAGCGGCTCCCTGATTTCAGAGATCCTCATGCTGACATATAGAGGACTGGTTACAGGAGGCAGAAGCACTACAGTGGCTCTCAGAGGTCTCCTCTGCTTCCCAGAAGAGACAAATTTAAGCCTGGGTGGTGGACTTAAAGGTCCAACCTCCCCACTTTGTGGTCTGGCATGAAGAATACAACCCACCCGCGATGAGGGGGGGCTGCTGTCACATCAGTGAGCCCCTGTCCCAGGTAAGGGCATGGTGACACAACAGGAATCACGAGGCAGGTGGAAATTCGGCTGCAGAAGCAGGACTCAAAGGAGGAAGCTGGCTCACGAGACAGAAAGCAAAACTGGGGGTAGGAGCGGGGGAAGGCTGACAAGGAGAAGAAGGAGGGTGGCACAACTCAGCTGGAACATTTCAACACTGGCATGTTTCTGCTGCCACAGGAGCAGTCAACATCACGTTCCTTGAGAAACACCTGGGAAAAGCCCCTTGCCCAACAAGGCTTGCAGGAAGTGCAGATTTTCATCAAAAGCAGAACAGATACCAGCATCTATGAACTCTGTGGAGCTGTCCTTGCTCCAGCACTTGTTTTTTTCTTTCCAGCCATTTATTCCACCATAAAACACCCCGGAAGTTCAGCAAAATCTTGCTCCCTCTGCATCACCATGTGAAAAAGCTCAGACATCCTGCCTAACCCTCCAGGACAGAGAGAGTTTTGCTGCTACCCCAGTGCTAAGACCCCCAGCTTCTACCAGCACCCTTCCTCAATCAAGCAAGAAACCCCTGGCTTTGTGGGCACAGGCTAGGCTGCTCCAAAGGCAAATCTCATCCCCCTGGCAGGCAGCAGTTACCGATAGACTTGATCCCTTGCATCTTCTCCTTCAGCCGGGCGTTCTCTTCCACCAGCCGCTCCAAGGCCGTGGATCCATTCTCCTCTGAGCCCCCACCGGGGTCATAGATATGATAGGGTCCTCTCCCTTCCATGCCTGCTCTTCAGTCGCCTACCTCCCAGCCAGGCATCCCTGCAAGGCAATGGAGCACCGTGTCACCTTCCTCTGGCTCCAGATGGTGCCACAGCCCCCTGGTCCCAACTGTATGGGGGTCCAGGGTGCTGTGCTGGTGCCTCACTGCTTGCCAGCCAGCCAACAAGTGACCCAGGTGAAGGCACTTCCCCCTCCAGCCCTGCTTGGGGCGAATGTGTTGGGGTGACTCACGGCCATGAGAACTGTCACACGAGGAGGCATCACCAGCAGCCCCACTTGGGGCTGGCTCTCACCCATGAAGGGCACTGGAGTCACAGAGAAGGCTGCAACCCCTGGTTGCTGCATCCCTGGAGAGGTGGAGATGCAGCCCAGGAGCATCCACCTACACCAGGGCAAACCTAGGCACTGTCATCAGGGCGTCCTGCTCAACACATGGTATTTCTGGGCTCCATAAAGGCTTGTGAGGGGCTGTTTGGGGAGGGGTAGTGTCTGCAACTCCAAATTAACCAGCAGCTGAGCGGAAGTTTGGGCTGTATTGGGGGATTAGCCCCAGGAGCCAGCCAGGGACCCACTCTGTCCTGCTCAGCCAGAAAAACTGGCTGCCAGAAGCGCCGGTTCCTGAATTGGGCACAGGAAACATCTGGACATGTGCTGGGCTGGGAGCAAAGCCCAAGGGGAAAAAACACCCACAAGCAATATGCTAACTGCTTTTCCGATTCCTTGCACTTGTGGGTGGCCTAAGGCCTCCTCCTTGCTGTAGTCTGGCCTGGGGGACAGCTGGGCAGGATCCTGGCTCCAGGTCTCACCCATCTCCTGGGGCAATAAAGCAGCAACTGTGAATCACAGCACAACTTATAAGAACTATCCCCCCTGGTGCCAGCTTGTTACAACATGGAGCAGAGCAGCAGCTGAGAAGGTCCTGGTGCCAGCTGAAGCTGGGATGCTGCCTGGGGGCACAACAAGAGCACCCAAAGTGCTCTTCTCCTAGCCAAGACAGCTGCTGAGCAGGAGGGGGCTGAAAGGAGGCATTTAGAAAGGGAAAGGGGGTAGCCTGTACCCAAAACTGTCTCAACCTCAGACTAATGCTCATGCCATGAGCGATGCAGGCAGATCTTCGGTTTGGATGACCTGCCTGCCAGGGAGCAGCAGGGACTTTCCAAATGACAGCTGCCACCTGGCAGCATCCACAACTGGAGCAGCAATTAATGCCTGCCTGAGTGACAGGGAATCAGGCCTGGCCTCAACAGCACTCTGCTTCTGGGAGACACATTGGTGCATCTCATCATCCTCCTGCTCCGTGGGTGCTGCCAAGCCTCCCAATGCCTCTGCCCCCCCATGGGGAGCTAGTGACCTTGTCCCAAGCAGCTGGAACTGTCCAGCTGTGGTGGTGTTGGGTGAGCTGAGGAGAGGCTATTCCTGGAGCCCAGAGCAGCTGACAGGAGGCTGTGGAAGAACCAGGGCCATTTCAGAGCTGTGGGTCCCAGCAATGGCAGCACTGACACAGCCAGTCTTAAATAGAGGGCAGGTTTGGATTAGGTATTAGAGAGAGATTATTTACTGTGAGGGTGTGAAGCACCAGAACAGGCTGTCCAGAGCAGCTGTGGATGCCCCATCCCTGGAAGTGATCAAGGCCAGGTTGGAAGAGCCCAGCACGTAGCCCAGTGGGACTCTTGTGGCTGGGAAATGCCATCACCTGTGGCCATGCTACTTGCCTGGGCAGCCTGGCAGAGAATGGGGATGGCATCACAGGCTGGCTGGGGACCTGAGCCTGCTTCTCACTGCTGTCCAGGTACCGCGTGCTGCTCCACACCTGGGGCTCTCGGAAGAGCTGGGTACCAAACCCACCCTGCAGTGACGATCTTGTGCAGCATCTGCATCCTGCACCAGGATGAGCCCAGGTGTGTTTCAGGGAAGGTAAGGAGAGGAGGAAGAAGAGGGAAGAGCTGCCCTCTCCTGTGGTACCATCTCCTCATGTGGCTTGGAAGTAGCATGAAATACCAGTCCTCGTTCTTCTTAATGCCAGACCCCAAACCTGGAGGTTTTCTGCCTTGTCCCATAGCACATGGGAGGTACCAGTCCCCTGTGCACCCCTGCAGGAATCCCTCAGGGTCCAGCTGTACTGACCTGCAAACAGCAGAGCTCACTCACAGTGATCCCATATTATCCCAGATGGGTGGAGCCACTGCAAGCCTCTGATATTCCCTATTCTCGAGATTCTATCAACAACTTTTCTACTCAAGCTCTGTACCCCACCAGGGAGATTGTAGCAAGGGGACCACAGGAGCTGTTTTCAAATAACAGCTGGGAAGAGGAACTGGACTATCTCCAGCTGACGGAAGCACAGACCAGCCGCAAATTCACCAGCAAACAATTGCTAGCAAGAGGGAGGGGTTTCCACAGCATTCCAGGCCATCACTGGGGACAGGGTGGGTTTTCCTGGAGTGGAGGCACAGTCCAATTTCTGCAAGGCGCAGCTGGAATAGAGAGGTCACCCTGGGGACCAGAGACCAAGTAAATGATCCCAGTCTTGGATTGTTGTGTTTTTTTCCTTAAGAGTTCTGGCAGGTGAGATTTACAGTGAAAAATCTCATTTCAATGAAAACACAAGGGGAGGAGAGAGGGGGCCATACACCAGCACCTAACGGTGGTTAGATACACAAAGAAAACACCACTACCACAGACTCCAGCAGAAACCACCAAACCACCAGAAAATACTTCCCTCTTTGTCAGTCAACAGTTCCTAAGGTGATCTGACAGTATTTCACAGCCCTGGGGCCTGAGGACCAGGCTCGGACTGTGGCTGCCTGGCTTCAGCTCACTGGCTCCATGCCCAGCTGCTGTCAGAGATTGCCACAGGGGCACCATGCAGACCACCCAAGACTTTTAGGTAGCAAATTTTTATGGCAACTCAGCAAAAGTAGAGAGCGAGAGTGGGCAGGGAAGATTCACGGGCAAAGATGAAAGCAGAGTGGTGTTTAAATAGCTGTGCTGTGGCTTGGGAGTGAGCTGGAGCTGTCACCTAGAACAATATGCACCACTGCCACAGCCATCACTGTACCAGCCATGCAAAAGTGGCAGAAGGATGTGATTCCTACTTTAAAATTACTGAACACTGAAGGTACCAAGGCTTAGGATGTGAAGCCTGTGCAGGAGGGGGCCAGCACTGCTGGGGGTTTGCTTTGGGCAGTGACCCCAGGGTGGGGAGCAGCCTCCCAGAGCTGCAGGCTTGGCAGCCCTTCAATTCCCATCCTGTGATGGCCCAGCCCTAAGGAGAAGGGGGTTTTCCTCACTCCAGTGCACAACATTCGCAGGAAGCCTCCTCCGCACCAGGATCACAGGAGGTGAAAGCAAATCCCTGCAGGCTGCCAGCATAATTTTCCCATGACTGGGGCTGCTGGGTCTCCAGCATGCCTCCTCAGAGGGAAAGCAAAAGCCACTGGGACATCATGGAATGATTTGTTTCTTTCTTTGTTTGATCATTTAACTGGAAAACATTGTAGCCCCCACACTGGTTTTCTTCTACAGGGCTCCAGCAGCTTTTCAGACAAGGGACAACCATTCCTGGACTGCTGGACTGGTCTCATTTGCAGGAAAGCAAAAGTAGAGATGGTTTTAGGAGGCAGCAATAGTGGCACTTTTTGGGCACTGCAGTCCACAGAGCTGGGAGTAATAAAAGAAGAGGAAAGCAGGCACTGCAAGGCTCAGGTCTCATAGGGAAAGATCTGAACCTTCACTTGCAGTGTGTTCCTTTCCAGCCAGTTTAGCCACAAAGAGAGAGTGGGAAAGGCAAGAGCCTTACCCAAAACACAGCATGTATTAAAGACATCTCCCAGCAAGAAAGCCCACTCTCGCCTCAAAAACCCACCTCCTGAAGAGGCTTCACAAAACAACCTGCTTCTGATGAGGCTGCTCACAAAGAAAATAAAGCATTTCCCTGTGTCTGCCAGGTTTACAAACACAGGTAACCACACACAGCTGCAGAACTGCTTGGGATGGGCCCATGCTTCAATGCAGGCAGGAGATGCAGCAAAGCAAGACATGCAGCCATGCATAGTGGTGCTCTGTTGGCAGCATGGGGGCAGGATTTATGCAATACCCTGTCTTCTGCTGCAAAGACATCTGGCTCATCCTGCCTGCTCCACTTCTCCCTGCAGAGCTCAGCAGCATCATGTCTGCTTGTCACAGCACTCCAAAGCAGAACAAGGCACAGCCACCTCTTTCCTCGTAGCCTTTTTCTTGTTTCCAGGCTACTCCTGTCCAACTTGGTGCGCTTCAGCCAGCAACAACCAAGCCAGTAGCAGATAGTGGCACCACAAAGCTACACCAAAGTGTACATGAAGTGCCACCCAAAGTGTAAGAACTGCTGCTTTAAAACAAAACCTGCAATGTCACAAGAGTAGATGGTTCAGTTTCCTCTACCCATGAGAGTTTTGTATCAGCTGCTGGCAAGCAACAACCCACGGCCCTGCGCTAAATAGGTCTGCCTGGCGTAGGTCGGGCCGAAAGGGCGTTGTGGGATTTCTTGCAGAACCAGGAACAATGCCAAAGGCAGTAAAAAGCCTCTCCTGTTTTCTTCTTGCTTACTTCACCTCACCACAGAGACAGCTTTCAAGGATATGCCTGGTTGGAGCCTTCCTGTCTCCAGAACTCATCCCAGTGCCCAAAGTCCAGCCTCCAGAACGCTTCAGCTGACAGCGCTCTCCATCAAATGTGCACTCCAAAAGAGCTTCTGGCAGCAGAACAGCTCCCATTCCTCCAAGTGGTGAGAATAACCCACCCAAGTGATGGGAATAATCAGCTCAAGGGAAAAGGCTGCATTTGACCTCTTCATACAGGATTGTCTTGTGTGCCAGGGACACAGGAACAAGATAGCCAGATCTCTGAGAGGATGCAGATCCCCATGAGTCCCATCTGGAGCTATTGTCACCTAAAACAGCAGTGACAGGCAGCATCTTTTGTATTTTATTCTCTCTGCCCTCCCTGAGGGTCTTAGCATGGAACTGAGGGAGGGGAAAGGGGGAGACAAGCTGTGCCTCCCTCCCAAAAGAGGAGGATGCTGCCATCCCCGCTCCAGCTATTCCAGCTTCTGCATCAGCATCCGATGCGGACACACACGGTTGGACCAGAGGGAAAAAGTCGAAGGGAAAGGAAAACAGCACGACCAGGAGGGTCCTTGAGGCCATGACCGCCACAGCCAGCCCGGAGGGGGCCCAGGACCCGGCCCTGCCCGGGGGGGACCGCACGCCAGGGACAGTCGGGAGGCAGATGCGTGGGCCCGGTGAAACGCCGGGGTTGTGCAAGGCGGGGCGAGGGCGGAGTGGGGCCGCCCCGGGGCATCAGCACCGCCCGGGGGGCCGGGGGACCCCCAGCCGCACCCCGCCCAGCCTGCTCCTCTCCCCCCGGGCACCGCCGGGAACACAGACACCCAGCCTGGCCCCCGCCCTGGCCGCGAGAGGGGAAACTGAGGCACGGCGCGATTAACGCGACAGCTCGCGACACCGGGCGGCTCCGGGACAAATCCCCGGGGACGACGCAGCCACCCGACCACCCAAGCGGTCCGAGAGCCGGCCAGATACGGTCAACGCGCAGCCCCGATCCCGGCGGTTCCCTCCGGCCCGGGCCCCCTGGCTGGGGCGGCGCGACCCCGGTGCCCGGCGCGACCCCGGTGCCCCGGGCAGGGCTCCTGTCCGCGAGGGCGGCAGGGCCCCGCAGCGCTCCGAGCTCACCTGCCGTGCGCCCCACGGCGGGGCCGCCGCCGGGATCGGGATCGGGATCGGGGTCGGGGCCGGGATCGGGGCCGGGGTCTCGGTGCGGGTCCCTCCGCTCCGCCACCAGCACCGGGGCTGGTTCCGCCCCCGGGAAATTCCCAGCCTGACGGACAGGCGGCGCAGCCAATCGGCGCGCGGCGGGGGCTATAAAGGGGAGGGCGGGGAGGTAGCAGAGAATGTGCCCGTCATGGCGGAGCAGTCATTGCTCTCTGAACGTGTGGCTTCCCGAGGGCTGCGCGGGGGTCCCGCCCGGCTTAGGAGGCCTTTGAGGGGCGACACCAGCCGGCCTGCGCCTCATTCCTGCGGGAGGGTGCGCTCGGAGGGGAGCGGCGAGGCCGAGCCCTGCAGCGGCTCCCCCGGCTTGTGCAGACACAAAATGGCGGGCCCGAGGGGGGCTCCTCATGTACCCCCGAGGAGGAGCAGGGGCTGAGGGGAGGCTGTGCTGAAGCGCTCTGGTGGCCTCGGCCCCGGGAAGGAGAAGGGAGGGCGGTGCTGCCGGCTGGCGGAGGCTGACGTTCCTCTGAGGCAGGGAGAATTCCCCACCGAGCCTCCAAGTTAATGTTAAATGAGGAAATTCCACCCTCTAAGCGGAACGTGTATTCCAGGGATCCTTTTCCTCTGTGCTGCTGCTGGAATTGTGCCGTGATGAAGCACTGAAATCAGCCAGAGAAGCAAAGCACAGGAGCATCTGGGTTCATTCACTCTGCTCTTCAGGACTCGCTCAACAGCTACCGGATTTTCTTTCTTCTGTCAGCTTTGCCACAAAGAGAAGGTGGTGGGCTTTTATTAAACAAATGTGCAAATAAAAACAATAAATCAGGAGTGAAGAAATCCCACTCTAAGCATCTGTGCTGTTCTTTGCCTGTACTCCAGAAATGTCCTCCGTAGGTGACCTGGTGCTGGTTCATCAAGGTCCTTCACTGGAGATTGAGCTGTTTCCAGCTGCCTCAGTCCTGGCTTCTTACTCAGCTGTATTCACACAGCTCCATCACTTCTTGGGAATTTTATGTTCTGTGTTGTAAAAATTAACATCCCAGAAACTCCTTTTCCTGACTGCCCTTCACTGGCAGCAGGACATCACCCTGGCAGCTTGGCTGGGTTTGGCTCAGCGCTGGTGGGACTCAGATGTGTTGTTTGTGCTCATGTCTGAAGTCTCAGCTGGGGATGAGAGAGCAGGACCCCACACATGTCCAGCGTCTTCCCTTTTGTTCCCTGAAAGTCTAATTTTACCCCAATAAGAGGCCCAGTGCTGTAATGTAAACCCTCAGAAAACCTTCAAAGCTAAATGCAGTCCCACAGAACCAGAAAACACCTTGTTTATAAATGAATGCCTCAGCCTGCATGAAATAACAAATCCTGCTTATTTCTGTGATGAGCAAAAGGGGTGGTTTGGTTTTGCAGCACCCCAAAAGCTTCCTGCCTTCCCCTCGCTCCATCCCGGGCTCTCTTGCACCGAAAAAATCATTGTGCTACTCACCAGGCTGGGTCCTGGAGGGGCTGGGGCGGAGTGAGAGCCCTTCAGAGCAGGAGCTTTGTGCCTGCAATCCCCAAATACAGGAAGGCTGGCCCAGCTGAGCTTACTTTTAGGCATGGAGAAGGGGAATTCCCCATGATGGAGGTCCCAGACAGCCTCTGTGTGGTTTTGATAGGGAGCCAGGCACCACTTAAAGGGCTCTCCTGTGCCGTTCCTCCCAGGGGCCCATCGTGTCAGGTATTAGTCAGCAAAAAAGGGTGGGGGGGAGCTATCGTGGAGGCTGTGATTCACTTTTGGACAACTGGAGAGCCTTGTTACATCATTTTCCTTGCCTGGTTTCTGGGCAACTTCTCTGGGATTGCAAACATGTGCTTTTCCTCAGAAAAACTGCTGCATCTGGCAACAGGCATTGTTGTTTCATGTGTATTTCCATCTCAGATAGGGATCTGGAGTCAGAACAGGATGCATCTTCCTGGGGGAGCAGGGAAGAGCTGGGTCTGTTCAGGGAGGTGCACAGGTGTCAGTTTTCCTGGGTTGCTGAGAATCCCTGGATACCATCCACCAGGAGAACTGGCGGTCAGAAGCAAGGCTGGAGCCAGCTGGTGCTGGAATAAACACCAAGGCTTTAAATGTTTCTGTTTTCTAGAGGTTGATTCCAGCTCCCCAGCTCCTTGCCAGCAGGTACAGTTGTACCTGGCAGGGCATTTGGTCTACACTTGCCAGGTGTGAACTGCCAGGCCTGCAGAGGACCCGGCTTTAGTCCATCTGGTTTGGATGGCAGGAGTGCGAGTGCTGGGCAGGAGGATGAAGAGCTGTGGGTCTGGGGTCTGCCCACACCTGGGAACCTGTGGATGAGGCATGCCCTCACTTGGTGCCTGTCCATCTCTCTAACCGGTGCTCTTTGTGTTTTTACCTGAGCTCAGGCTGGCCCAAACACCAGCATGAATTTCACTATGAAAATGAAAGGCTTTTGGTCCTGCTGGTCCTTCCTCATTCCTTTGATCTCACCATGCTCCCAGGGGAGAAAACTCCCCTGATGGCAGCTATGGTTTATGAGCTCGCCTGTGTGGCTGTGAGGATGTGTTCACAGCTGACATGTTGACACACTAGGGTTTTTTTCTGGCATAGAGAGTTGGGTTCAGCACCTTCAGTTGCAGCTGACTTATGTGAACACACCCTGATTGCTCCTGTGCTTGGGTTGACAAGGAGCACAGGCTGCAGATGGAGGGTGGTGGCACTCCCCTGTCCTCAGGTCCTGCTTGTCTCAGATCAGGTCTGGCTTTGATCAACTTAATCCCACTCTGGAGTGAGCAGGGTGGGCCCAGTGGTGTGAATTCAAAGTGGCATTGGCCCAACCCCCTGCCCTCTGTGCTGCTGGGAAAATGGAGCTCACTTGAAGCCTGATGGGGCGAAGGGGCCAGCCAGGACCTGGCTGTCATGGGTGGCTGTGCCTGGAGCTGGCCCTGGAGCAAGGTGGGAGCAGAGCAGGCAGCAGATGCAGCTGGTTTGGCAGCACATTCCAGGGCCACTCGTGGGCTCAGCATTGCAGGGGACTGCCAATGGATCCCTCTTGGCATCAGCAGCTGGGACCTGCTGTTTGTGCTGTGCCGGTCGGATGCATCCCGGTGCTTTGGCAGCGAAAGGAAGCAGAAGGCCGACAGTGACGCTGAGAGAGTGGGGAGGAAGCTCCGGCTGCAGGAGGGGATTTCCAGAACATTGTGATCTGCTGCTTATGCAAATCAGAAACTCAAATTAACCTGGCAGGATGGGAGGGCTCTGGGATGGAGGGCAAAGGAGAGGCAGGGGAGGGAGCCTAGGATAAACTGCTGGGAGGGCAGAATGGAGCGTGGAGGGAGAAGGGAACTATTGGGGAGCATTCCCACTCCACCAAGCCTCTGCAGTACTTTGCTTTCAGGGTACTGGATCATCCCCTTCAGGGCACTGGATCACACCCTGGCTTTCCAGGGATGCTGGGCTGTGTTCACTTTGCTGAGTTTACCCTCTCCCTGAATGAGGGCTTCCTTCTTCCTCTGCCTCTGGCATGTGAGGCTGGACTCAGTGCACCTGTTTCACAGGAGTCCATCACCTCCTGCCACCCTCTCCTTCCTCCACAGTCAGCAGGAGATGGGTTGTGGTGGGACCTGGTACAGTCCCATAGTGGGACCAAAAACTGTGGGAACCAGGCCTGGGATTGCTCAGAGGATTTCCTTGCACGCCTTAAGCTTTGAATCATTTGGAGTCTCGGTGTACAAAACCAGCAATAGCCACAGAGGGATTTTCCCCTCTTCCTCTCTCCCCAAGCCGTCTCATTCAATTGCAATGCCTGAGAACAGGGCTCAGCAGCAGTCATCAGGTCCTGGAGAGCTGCTCCAGAGATATGGGACCAGTCCTGGAGAGCTCAGTTGTTTCCCCAGCTCCAGCTCGCCACCTCCCAAGACTGAAGGCTAGGTTTCTCCCCTCAGAAGAAGGGGAGGAAGGCAGGTGGGATCAAAGTGCCTTTCATTGTGTTAGGGATTAAGGACAATACCCCATCTGCCTCTGTGGCTCCTCCTCTCCAGGTGCTGGCAGCAGATAGGATGTGCAGTGGCTGAGTCAGAGCAGAGGTCCGGCCCTCTCTGCACAGCAAACATGGGCTCCTGGGGTTTTCTGGATGTTGCAACCTGTGAAATCTGGCCTTGCCTTTGCCTGGAAGCAAGCCCTTGCCCCCGACATTGCTGGTCAATGTGCAAAGTGTAAATCCCAGACTCTTCCTTGCAGTAGCCCTGAAAGCTAAACTGTGGATGGCCAGGATGGACTTGCCTCCAGCCCTTACCCTGCTCACAGCCTTGCTAATTTTTCTCCTTTCCTTTCCTCCTCCTTGTTGATCACAGAAGTTGGGCAGGAGATTTTTCACCGATTGCTCTTGGATTGGGTGGGTTGGAGCCAGTGGAGGGAGCAGAGGTGTTCCTGGACAGTGGTGCTATGAAGTGTATTTTCTCTGGAGACTGGGATGCTACAGGGATAGGGATGAAGCTGCTTTTTGAGTGAGTCCCAGAGGCCATGCTAGTGCTTCCCAAGATGCCGTCACCCTCCTGGCATTGCCTTAGGATAGCTAGCTCTGCTGAGCTCAGGCCAGTTTGTGGTTCTTTATAGGGCAAAAACCTCAGCATGGGGCAGGTGCTGAAATAACCTGTGCTCAAATGAGGTACTGAGAGTGCCGAGTGTTTGCAGCAATTAAAATACCACCGGTTGTTTTGTGCTCCAGCTGAAAGAGCAACTGCTGCAGGAGATGGATTACTATGGCACTGGGGGAAGACAGAGACTTTTTGGCAGGACTTTTCCAGAAGAGGGAGTTGCTCAAGGAGGAAATCCCATCTCACTCTCCCTTCCTATCCCTAAACATTGTGTGACTCTGCTATCTTGTCTGCATTGTAGGAGCAGCCTGCAGCAGGCGCCAGGGGAATTCCTGACCTTGGGACCAGTGCTCTCTGGTCAGCCAGTCCTCCTGGTGGTGGCATCACCCTAAGCCAGGCTTGGGACTTGCCCTGAGGGGCTGACTTGTGGTCCTGTGCCACTCCAAGACATCCAGGCTGTGGGTGGTGAAATCCCTGGCCATTGGCATATACCAATCGTGGTACAGCCAGAAAGTTCACTGGAGTGTTTACACCTGTGCCCAGGGAACACCCCCCACCCCGGTACAAACCCCTGAGTGTCTGTTTTGGCAACAAGAATGAAGCAGATGATGGCTCACATGTCGTGGCCCTGTGCTAGCACCGAGCAGGGTTTCCCCCTGCTCTGGAGGAACAAGACTCTGCTGCCCCAAATCTGTCTCTCCCAGGAGTGATGGGCTCACCCATGCCTCAAAACTTCCTTGAGGCTCCCTCACCCCTGCGCCCTGTTCCCAGCTGTGGGAAGGTGGCCAGCTCTGCTCCCCACAGTCTCTGTGCCACCCTCATCTCCAAAAGCCTCTGCTGCAAAGCTCAGAGCTGCAGTTTGGAACCGCAGGAAGAGACTGGCAGATGAAGACTGGGGTTACATCCTCCCTTCAAAACAACTTCTGCAGCTGATCAGAGTCTTTGAAGCAGGTTCTTGGCCAAGCAGGTGACCCATAGGCTGCTGCAGGCATGGGGTGTGTTAAGCCCCCCCAGATGCCCAATCCTACTTACACAAAGGGGCTAGACAGAGCTAGACAAATCTCTATGGGGGAGTATAGGGAGGGTAAAAAAGCTTCAACCAGACTGTTTTACCCCAATAAAGGTTATTTTCTTACAAGGGGATGTTTTACAGGAAGGTATCAAGGGAATTTTTAGTGGGATAATACCCAGCTGAGTTGTTTCAGCTTCCCTGGTTTGTCTCTACATGTTGCTGCTTCTTGACCTCAGCTGGTTTTGAAGTGTTGTAATAATACTGTGTTATTATTCCTAACACTGCTTTGATATTTTGAAGGTGAAGCTTTCCTCACCCAGCTGTTCTGAGGAAGACTAGGGTATTCACGACTTTTTGTTCTGACTTGGAAACAACTGAAAGTGCTGGAATTTCCCGCTTTTGGAAATTCCAGTTCTTTTCTCCCGAGTGTTGGGGGAAGTGCAAACAAGCTGTTTGGGGGTGTAGCCTCTATGGCATGTGCCTTTCGACTGCTTCTTCAGCAGCTTGAAAGCACAGGAAACCGCGTGCGAGGACGGGTGGATGCCATCAAGTCTGATCTGTATCTCTGGTTTATGAAAGCATCATCCACACAACAGCATGAACCCTGCCGGGGATTTTCAGAGGCATGAAGTGAAGCTCTTGGTGAAGTCCCTGCACTGCTGCCAGCCCCACATGCATTTTCAACCCCTTTCTCAGCAAAAGCGTTGCTCAGGGAGATTTTGTGGTGTCTTCAGGGCCCTCCCTGGAGCTGGGGCTGGGCTCTTACCAGAGTTTGCCTATGGGAGCAAGGAGACACCAAGGCTTCTCAGTCCCAGCCAAACCTGCCCCACTAAGTCAAATGTTCTTGCCCCAGGGTCAGCAACAGTGAGGTTTTATTTATCAGATTTAAAATTGTCTTTTCCATCTGGGTAAATTCCTTGGTTTAGTGGCATGTTCGGGTATGAATTATTTTGCTTCAAGACAGACAATCTCCCTACCCAGACCCCTCTGCTCCCCTCCCCGAGACTCCCCCGCTTGCAATGTGGTGCTGCTTTCCAGCGCAAAGTGAGTTGTTCTCTGGAGGGGACTGAGCGTCCCCTGAAGCCCCCGAAGCTGCGGTGACATCAAGGCAGTGGCTGTGTGCTGGCTCAGACACAAAGGGCCCCAGCTGGCACCTAGTCCTCGCCGCCACACAGGGCCAGCAGAGCCTTTCGGTAGTCGCCAGAGGTGTCCTTCTGCAAGAGGGAGAGCCATGTCAGAGAACCAGCCCTGGGGAAGCCTGGTCCAAGGTGCTGGGCACAGGGAAGGCACAGCTCCATGCCCTCAACACTCTGCAGGTATCCCTGCAGCAGTGGAAGATGCCAGCACATCCTCTCTTAAGCCAGACCAGCCAACATTTGGGCTGATGGGGGCAGGTTCCCCTCCCCAGGTGATGCTCAGCCCTTGTGCTGCTCATGGCTCAGGTCCCCTCAGGGCTCAGAGCCAGGACTCAGCCAGACAAGGTGAAGAGCCAGGAAGGGATGTCCCTGTCCCCTCACCTCAATCATGTGGTGCAGCGATTTGTCAAACAGGTCTATGAACTCGCCCCGGATGTTGAGTAGGTCGATCTCGCTCCGAGAAATCATGATCCGGGTCAGGGTCCTCTCATCTGTGCCAGCACCCTGCAAGGGAGAGTTTGAAAAAAAAGCCCTGCAGGGACTGGGGCTCACAGATGCTCCTGGCATCTCCAGCACAGACCAAGCTGGGGACCAGGCCCACAGGAGGGCCACAAAAATGAGGCCAGAACACCTGTCCTGTGAGAAAAGGCTGAGGGAACTGGGATTGTTCAGCCTAAAGAAAAGAATGCTCTGGAGAGACCTTATTGCAGTCTTTTAATACTTAAAAAGGGCTTTAGAAAGATGGGGACAAACTTTTTAGCAGGGTCTGTAGTGATAAGACATGGGGTGATGGTTTTAAGTTAAAAGAGAAGATTCAGACTAGTTACAAGGAGGAAATTGTTTACTATAAGGGTGGTGAAACTGACCGAAGTTTCCCAGAAAGGTGGTGGATCTCCCCTCTGTGGAAACATTCATGGCCAGTTGGATGGGTCCTTAAGCTGTCTTGAAGATGTCCCTGCCTATTGCAGGGAATTGGACTACATGACCTTTAAAGGTCCCTTCCAAACCTAACTGTTCTATGATCTCTCCTTGAACATATGCTGGACTTGCTGTGAACAAGACATCAGCCTGACACTTCTGATAAACCCAGGTGTTGCTTTGAGCTCAGCCCTCCCTACTCCCTAAGGGACAGCCAGAGGACAAACCCCATCCCTTTCAGGGAGTTAAAGCACAGTCCCAGGAAATCCCAGTACAACCCTCTCCCATAGCCCAGCCCCAGGAGGGTCTGTCCTCACCTTCATGGACTTGTAGAGCTTGTCAGCAAAGAAAGCCGGCTTGTTCTTCACACTCCGGACTGCAACACACAGAGGGGACAGAAAGTGGGTTCATGGCACCCAGGGGACACACCACAGCAAGGAGCTGTGGCACCACTGCCTCAGTCACAACCCCTCCTTGGTACAAGGGTGCAGGCCTGGCCCTCTCTGGGGACTCTCTAAGTGCCCCAAGCCCATGCCCCACTGGGAGTCTCCATGGCCCAATGGCAGCGGGAATCTGCTGCCTCACTGCCTTGGCAGTGACAGCTAAAGGGGCTGCCTGCCCTGTGGGGAGCCCTGTCCAGAGGGAGCACTGACCGATGGCCACGAAGGCGTCCCTCACATCTCCCGACATCCGCTTCTTGATGGCGTGCTCCACGTCGTGGTTGGTCATTTTGATGAACTCCTGGAACACTGGGGATGGGAGAGAGGAAGGGGTCACTGCTGAGCTGTTCCATCCCAGCCCTGGGCACCTGGGAGACTTGAGCCTCAGCCGTGGAGACTTCTGGACCAGGTGGGACCAGAGCAGGCTCGGGTGACTTCAGCAAACCACCTCAAATGCCAGGCCATACCATCTCTTCCCACTGACTGCCTCATCCCCAGCACAGCTGGGGAGACAGGGCTCAGCCTTGAGGGGACCCCCATCTCCCCATCTCCCCCCCAGCCCAAATCCAAGCATTTGTGTTGCAGCTGATGGAGAACTGTGATCCTACCTCTGCAGAGGTGGGGGTAGCTGCGGGTGCAGAGGATGCTGAGGAATCGGGTCTCCAGGGAATCACTGGAGTCATTGCTGGCGACATCCGCAAGTTTCTGGGAGAGAACAGAGTGATGAGGGAAGCAGAGTGATGAACATAGCACAGGTGTCAAACAGCTCTTCCTGGGACAGCCAGGAAACCCTTTTGTAAAGAGGGTCACCATTTATGAGCAGGAAAATAGCTGGGGAGTTTTTCCCCCTAAAAAAGGCATTTCCTCTGCACAGATGTGAAGCTGCACCCTCACAGATTATCTCTAAGAAAGTATGTTTTCCAGTTTTTATGGAAAAAGCTCTGCAATGCTCCTGGTTAAGACCAGTTTTTGTCCTTTGTGGAGGATGTTTCAGGGGTGACCAACACCACCTGAAGAGGAAATTCAGGGCTGCCAGACACAGAAGCCACCCTGGGCCACAACAGTGCTGCCCATGAATGAAACAGCTGCTGTTCCTCTGTGGGCATCAGTGGGAGGCTGTGCTCATCTCATCCATTAGGATATTGCAGGAGAGTCACCCCTTCCCCAGTCCCACTTTTGGGGAGCCAGGGAAGCCAGCCCCGAGTCCCACACGACCTGGAACACGGGTCCCACACGCAGGCAGCGGGCAGGCTTGGTCCCCAAGGGAAGGGCAGGTGGCTTCCCCCCTCTCCTGCCCCATGCTGCAGGGAAATGCCCTCATTGCAGGTCCCATCTGTCCCCTTGTCCCCTGTCCTGATACAAGGACACCAGAGTCCCAAGCCAGTGAGCATAGCCCATGTGGTCAGAAAGGCCTGGCTGGTGGGGCTGCAATTCCAGCCCCAGCCCTGCACCCCAGGACTGCAGCATCCCTTCAAACATGCAGAAGGGTGAGGAGCAAAAGGCAGGCACTCACCAGGGTCTCAGCAACAACCTGGTGGAGAGAGAGAGACAGGAAGACAACAGGGTCAGAAGGTGCTGCTCAACCTTTATCTTTCCCTGACAAAGCAAGGGAAGTCTAGCAAAATCCCTTAAAACTACCTGTCCCCAGGTCCCCTGCTTCCCCATGAGCAGGACCTGTGTCCTCCTCCAGTTTGGTCTCTACACCAGAACCTTCAGAGGGTGGTCTTTGGCCAAACAAAGTGAGTCCCCCAACCCTGGAGCTTGGATGCCATCCTTGCTTGGCTCTAGACTGGTTTCCACCAGCCTGCCCACCTCTGCCAGTGGGATGAGGGGAAGGGCAGCTTTGCTGACAAAACACAGCATGATGCCAGGTCAGCTGCCACCCGGCTGGCTCGTCCCTGTGCATGTCATGCCTGGCTCTCTCTGTGCAGCAGGGTGAGGTGGGCAGCAGCACATGCAGCAGGGGTGCAGGCAGTGAAAGAGCAGTGATGCCTTAGGATTTTAGCTTTTATATCTTTCATATATTTGTTATCCTGCAATTTTTAATATATAACACTAAACTTCATATAGAGTGTTAGCTACTGCTTTCCCATTTTAGTCAGACAAAACAATTCCCCTCTAGGCCTGGGAATCAAGGACACCTTACTGTCTCAGGCCACAAGGAATGTAAACAAAAGTGAGTTTGGGGGGAGCAAACTTGGAGTGAATGTCTTCATTACCTGAAGCTGTAATTGGAAGATTAACTCCCCAATGTGAAAATGGACCAAACTTATAAAAGTATGAAAACCCGTGACCCATTGTCCATTTTTGGGTGTAGCCCCTGGGGGGCTACATGTACCCTAAATGTATCTGAAGGCACTTCAATAACTGCTTTTTAACTGTTTTTTATTCCCTTAATTTTGTCTGGCCTGTTTTTAGGTAGTCCTGAAAAGGCATCAGCAGCAGTACAGGCAGAGAGCGTGGCAGGGTGCAGGCAGTGCCTGGGCAGAGGACAGGCAGAGAGTGTGACAGGTACAAGCAGTGCACACACAGGGACACAGGCAGCACAGCATCCACTCCCTCTGCTGGCAGCAGCCCTGCTGGGAATGCTGTGGTGCTCTCCCGTGCGCTGGAACATCCAGCGCTGGCACAGGACAGCCAAGCAAGAGCTCTGGTTTGACCCTGCACAGATCTTCCCAGCCCCTAATAGAAAAGATGCAGCCCTGAGGAACAGGAGGTCAAGGAACACAGCCTGTGGGTCACAGCTCTCCTGGGAGCCGGAGCTGAGCTAGGGAATTGCCCCCACACCCCCTGCACTGCTTCTGGCTGCTCAGCCTTCTCCCTCCAGTTGTGTCTCACCACAGCCCAGGAGAGGTTTGGAGCATGCCAGTGTGTCAGAGCTGCTCCCTGCACAAAACACGGAGGTGGGTGGCTCCTGCAGACCAGCCCAAAGCTGTGTTTGCAGCCTAAGAGCCAAATTTCAGCATCAGTGTGTGTTGCTGAACCCCAGAGGGGCAGCTCTGCACAAAAAAGGCTGCAGCCTACTGGTTGGGAACTCCCTGGGACTGCTCTCCCCATGCAAGAAGCAGCAGTGTCAAGGGCTTCAGGAATCAGGCATGGGAGCTTTACTTCCAAGAGTGTCATTTCACCTGGCATCTCCCCCTGCAGTTTACAGAGACCTAGCCCAGCAGCATTTGCTTCCCTGAGAATGTCAATTCCAGACCAGGGCATGCAACATCTTCTTCTATTTTTTTAATGCAAAGTCCACAAGAGATGGATGCCATACTGGCAGAGCATCTTCATACCTTGGCATCTTCATGTGCCTGTGCGGGGTTGTCTGGTCCTTCATCACGGTTGCCCTGTAGTTGGATACAGAAATCATGAAGATGGAGAGGGGACATCTCCTGGGAGAGCCCCAAGTGAGGGAGTGGCAGACAGACTCCAGCAGCACTGCCCAGCCAGGGAGTGATGCTCTATCTTCTCCAGCCACTGTCCTTCCAGACCCCCAGCACTGTCTGTGGCAGGGAGAGAAGACCCAATGAAAGCTGCCCTTACCAGAGCCAGGGAGACAAGAATCCTCTTGAAATGCCCCGATGTATCAGAGCTCAGGTCATCTTCCAGGCTCTTGTGGTAGGCTGTGGAGAAGGGATGGCTGAGCCCTGCACCTCAGCTTCCCACCCACCAGTGCCTGTTGAGCCCGTGATCCCCATGGAAAGTGTGGCTGAAGCAGATGCCTCCATCTGCTGAGTTCAAACCCAGGGTAGAGGGGATCACCCCTGCAGTTCTAATGCCCTGAGCACAAGCAAAGCCTCTTGCTCCAGGTACTCTGGAGGAAATAGGATCATTGTGAAAGAGCTCTCAGGGAAGGAAACACTGATGGCAGAGCTGGGGCATGTCACCATGAGATGGAGAGAGGCGAGGACCAGCGCTCTGCTGGAGGGACTAACATCACAGCACCAAGCCATGGAACCCAACCCAGAGACAAAACTTTATCTGGCTCTGGAAAGGCCTTGTACAGTGTGATCCGTGCCCAGAACCTGTGTGCTCCCCCCATCCCTCCTGTGTCCTACCTTCCTGATACGCCTCGTTGATAGCCCTGATCTCCTGGTTGTTCCGTGTGGCCATGATTTCGATGAGGACGCTCTCATCTGTGCCGGCCCCCTGAAAGAGAGTGCCATGGTGGGTGCTGCAGATGCCAACACCAGATGGGGACATGATGGCACTGCCCTGCAATGCCAGGCAAGGAGGGGTCCAGGTCCCCATTTGTCCATCAAATGGCCCCAAGGGCTGGCAGGAATCAACACAGAAGTGTCCAAGTATGCTAGTGGGCTCCCAACTGGTGTGACTGGTGGATAACAGTGCATGTCACTGGTTTGCCCCTACCCTGGCTCCCCTGTGGCTACCAGCTGGCTGAGCATGCTGGGCTGCAAAGAGGCATGCAAGTCTTGAGTGCAAGCCAGGTCTTTGTCCTGGTGCTTTCTGATCTTTTTTTCAGTTCTCCATAGGAGATGAGACCCTGGGGCATGTGAAACTGTGGGTGTTAACAGCCCTGGGCCACCAGCAGTGTGACAATTACCTCCACAGCCTTCCTCAGCTGCTTGGCATCATACTGCGCCGGTGTCAGCATCAGCCCGAGGATCAGCTTGGCCAAGCTGCCAGACAGCTCAGATTTCAGGTCTGCCATCAGGTCCTGCAAAAAGCATTTGAGGGTTCAGCCCCCAGCTGCTTCTGCAGGGATGGACCAATTGAGGCAACATGAGAGAAAAAAAGGAGAGGAAAGCATAGGAGACATCTGTGAAAACCCTTGGAGCAGTTTAAAGTCACATATTCGGGTGGCTCTGGGGAGATTCTGGTTCTGGAGTCCTCTGTGTGGAGCTGAGGATGGGGCAAGTGAAGGGGAAGGCACACCCTCGCTCAGGCTGGTGGGGCACCCAGAGTGGGAGGCTGCTGTGACAACTCTGTCTCCCTTGGGGGAGTCATGCCAGGGCATGTCAGTGTGCTCCAGCTGCCCACTGCTCCCTGGGCAGGATTCCTTTCAGTGAGGGGCTGGTCTCCAAGTGGAAGGGAACAGGATGTGGGCAGGAGCCAGCAGGGTGGGATGGAGGCTGCAGTACCCTGCCATAATGAGCTTTGTAAGCCTTTAGGATCTGTTGTCTCTGGGCGTTGCTCCTCTTGGTCACCACGTCTATGATGGCCCCTTCGTCTGTGCCTGCAATGACAGCAGAGCCACACTGTGTCACCGTGTCACCTCTGATCATGGCCACACCGCCACACAAACAGGGTAGGCAGGGAAGGGAAAGCTCCCCCAGCTCCGTCTCTATTCCCCCTGGGGTTTCCATGCAGCCCTGTGTGGGCCAGGATGGATTTTCTGCCCCAAGAGCTGGTGAGGAGCAGCAGGAAGGGCCGAAACTCACAGTCCCCACTTACCCAGGCCCTTCATCGCCTTCCTCAGCACCTGCGCGTCCCCATCATCGTTGAAGTCTCCTGCCGGCTGCACTGTTCCTCGCAGCTGTGGATGCACAGAGGGGTTTATGTTCTCCAGGCCCCTCGAGATGAGAGGAAGGGATGAAGGGATGGAGAGAGGGAGGGATGGAGAGGAGATGGAGAGGAGGGAAGGTGCCACCCAGCAAGCTGAGGCTAAAGCAGGTTCTGTGTTAGTGCAAGCACCTGGGGATCAGTGAGGATCCCCCCACCACTTCCATTAAGGGGCAAACCATAGCCAGACCAGCACAGAGCAGGAAGAAGAGAGCAACAGACAGTCCCTGGAGTCTTGGTGTCCTGCCCAGTGTCACACCTGCCTGCCCTAGCCTGGAACATCTCAGCCTAGGCTGGTAATGTCACTGAGAGACAGAAGAGCAGTTGCTGAAAGGATGCCCACTCCTGCCCCACAGTTCTATCCTCCTGTGTCCTTACAGCTCCAAACACATCTCCATCCTCAGTGTTGTGTAGGGCTCAGGGTATATTTTCTGCACATCCCAAAGCACCCCATTGTGGGATCTCCAGCTGCATGCAGGCTGCTTCTCCCCATACTGCAGCCATGTCCTGGCCAGCTCTGGGCTGCTCCAGGGGGCAGGAGTTCTTTGGTGGGCACTGGAGCCAGGGCTGCATGTGATGCATTGCAGAGACATGCAGGACCCACTGCCACAAGGGAGGAAGGTCTCAGAGAGAGGAGGGGGTTAGTGGAGGCCACGGGGGGCAGCCAGCCCTGCCATGGTTACATCCTGCCAACCTCGTACCCCAAAACCAGAGAATGGCATCAAGAGAAGCTGGGGAGCGAGAGTCAGAGCAAAGGTGTGGGGCTGGCTGTGCCCCATGGCAGAGAGGAGCAGCCAGGGGTCCCAAGCTGGCAGGCAGCACAGAGGGGGTGCAGGGGGGCTGGGGGTGCTGACCTCTACTTTGACCGCACTAAGCTCCCACATCCGATAGGCCACCTGCGCCGCCTCGGGGAAGAACTCACCTGCAGCACTGCAATGGGAGGGCAAGGACAGGGGACAGTGAGCCATGGGGCCCTGCACCTGTAAACAGCCCCCCTCACCCTGTCTTGCTCCTCCACAAGGGGTGTTTTGTGTCCACTGGGCCCAGGGGCAGGAGCCAGGTGCTTGCTGTGGGGCTGGATGGGTGGGAATGGGAGGAAATGTGTGGTGAATCCCAATCTTCCCCACCAGAGCATCCTCCCTCCAGGGGTTTGGCCCTGCCCTGCAGGGCTCCCACGTGCCAAGAAGGAACCACGACAGTGTGGCTGGCCACGCAGAGGGGCCACAGGGCCCCCTGTACCCAACCAGTCACTGTGGGTGCTGCTGGTGCAGGTGCTCCACCAGGCTTTGACCCAGATGTTGTACCCAGCACCAAGGGGATGAAGAGGGACAAAGGCGGGTCACTAGTGGTCTTACTCATCATCCCCTCCACACAGCTTCAGCAGAGCCTTCTTGTACTCCCCAGACGTGTCCTCCTGGAAAGGCAGATGGAGACAGAGAACCATGCAGTAGGTAGAGTCAAGGCAGTGAACTGTGTCCTCAGAGATGGACACCCAGCACAGCCCTCCCAAGGGCACAGGCATCATCAGGGAGGCAGCACCAGCAGCTGCTTGGAGGGTGAGTGGGGAACCCCAGCAGTTACCTTGATCATGTTGTAGAGAGATTTCTCATACTTGGTCCTGAACACCTCCCGGATGTCCAGCATGTCGATCTCGCTGCGGGACACCATGATGCGGATCAGCGTGTTGTCTCTCGTGCCCAGGCCCTGCAGTGGAGCAACCCCCACATCAAGCCTGGGATGGCCAAGCAACTCAGCCCATCACACATGAGACCCTCTATCTGATTTCTACCCAGCCCTGATTCTGAAGGAATAACTCCTTTGGAGGGAAGGGCAGAGACCCCAGGTCACTTAAGTCCTGCCTTCATGGACCTGTGTCACCCTGCTCTCCAGCAGCACCCCATGGCAAGGGGACCCCTCCTCTGGCCAGATCCCTGCAGTGCTGGGGATACCTTGTAGAGAAGGGAAAATCCACTCACCTTCATGGCCTTGTAGAGCCTTTCAGCAAAATACTCTGCTGTGCTTCTGATGCATTTCACTGCAGGGAAATTGAGGTGTGGTGAGGGATGCCAGCACCCAGCTTCACCAGTACCCCCAGTCTCTGAGCACCCACACCCCATGGGAACCACAGCCAGCATCCCCACCCATCCTGAAGGAGCCTCCCTGAGCTCCCTGATACCAGGTACAGCCACAGCCCTGACCCTGCTGGCCCCAGTGCTGAGCCCTCCCAGTCCAGGAAGGGCAGTGGTGTGTTTTTGCAGGATCCCCAAGCAGGGCTGGCTTACCCACAGCCAACATCAGCTTCTCAAAGTCACCAGAGAGCTCTCCCCGGATGCTCCTCTCAATGGGCTTCCCAGCAATCTTCAGATATTCATCAAAGACTGTGGGATGAGAGCAAGGAGATGCCTGCAGAAGCTGCCAGGATATGTTCAGGCCCACCCTGAGCCTGCAGGTGATGCTCACCCAGGCGGAGATGCTGCCTGCTCCTCCGGCCAAGGATGTAGATGAACTGGGCCTCATCCGTGCCCCATTTCAGCTCGCCAGCTTCCAGCAGGTCCTTGTGGGATGGAGAAGGTAGCACAGCCTGACTCAGGGTGCTGCCCTTGGCACCCACCCACCTGCAGCCTAAATCCAGATGTCCCAGTGCCACCAGCTCCATCCTTGCCCAGATACCACCTATCACAGTGACCCGCCAAGCCTCACCTTGGCATCCTGCTCCACCAAGTCCTCGCTCACCACATCATCCTCTTCCCTGGCACCCTGTGGGAGAGAGATGGGCTCAGCCCTGCAGGGCACAGGCACCCATCACCTGCAGATGCTGGACAGATGGACATACCTGAAGCAGAACAACGAGCATCTTCTTGAAGTGACCCGATGTATCTCCAACGATGTCAGCTTCCAGGTCTCTCTCATAGGCTGGGGAAGAGGAAAGGAAGAGGTCAGGCCTAGAAAGCTGGATCCCTTCACCTGTGCCCTTTTTGTGGCCCAAGGGACACAGGGCAGCCCCTGCCCTTTCTCAGCCCTCACCATCTTTGTAGGCAGCCACCAGGTCATGGATCTGCTGGTTGGTGCGGGAGGCGAGGATCTCAATGAGGCACTTCTCATCTGTGCCAACGCCCTGCGGGCAGAGACACAGCCCCATGAGCCCTGGGGCTGGCTGGGGTGTCCTTAGAGGGGCCCTGGGGAGCGTGCCCACCCCTTACCGAGATGGCATCTTTGATCTCTTTGGCATCTCCGTAAGCTGGGGGCCGCATCAAGCTCACAATCAGCCGCTCAAACTTCCCGGTCAGCTCGTACTTCAGGTCTGCAATGAGGTCCTGGTGGAGGGGGAGAAAGGGGCTGGGGGATCCTTTGCTCCACAGCATCTCCAAGTGGGTCCAGGGAGCGGTGGGTCCCTGCATGGGCTGGGTGGTGGCAGCCAGGACCACTTGTGTTTGCAGTGGGGGCATGGGCCAGGGAGTGTTCCTGGCTTTACCTTCCCATAGAGGGATTTGTAGGCTTGGCAGATCTCCACCCGCTGCTTGTTGCTTCTGGATGTGATCAGGTCGAGGATGGCCTCCTTGTCACTGCCTGTGGGGAGAGCCAGGAGTCACCACAGCAACCCTGCTGTGCCCAGAGCTGCTCTGGAGGTGGGGCTGGGAGGAAAAAACAGAGCCAAGCTGGCTCCAGGGAGGAAAGGAAACCAGGAGAGCCTGGGGCAGTCTGGAGGAGCATCCATACCAAATCCTTTCATGGCATTGTACAAGGCCTCTGCATCCTGGTTGGCGTCAAAGCCCTGGAAGTCCTTCACCGAGCCCCTGTAGACCTATGGGAAAGGAGGGGAGGAGGTACAAGAGGAAGGAGCAGCCCCAGTGCGATTGGGGAAGGAGAAGTTGAAGCAGAGCAGGGTTGAGGTGACATCTGTTGTGGCTCAGGTTGCACAAGGCAAAGCTCAACCTCAGACATAAACAGTTGTTCTCCTCTGCAGTTGTTTCCTTTCCCATTTGCTCTCCCTACAGAGGGAATTAATTTTCCAGTGCCTGTTGCAAGCAAGGAACCACTCTGGATGCTGAGGATGCCCGGGCTCTCCATGGCCTCCAAGCAAAGAGACAAATCTACAGGCACAAATGGGCTGCTAAGTGGAAAACACTGAGAAGCACCAGAGCTGCCAACAGTTTGTCCTGCTCCAGCATGAACTCCCATGGGACCTAGGCTGATCCAATGGGTTGGAGCAGAGGTCCTAGATATTGGGAAAGACTTTCCTGAGAGCCCGAAAAATCCTGAGGATTGATAAAATCCACTTCTATCGGCTCTTCTGCCACTTCCAGACTGCACAACAGGGACCCCAGGAATGACACCTTCAGAAGAGACCTCAGGAAAAAGGAGGGACCAAAATCCCCCTTCCCAGGTCAGCTTTGTCCAGGGGAATTCACCCCATGGGAGCCTGGAGCTGGACTCTGAATGAGATCAGCACCACTCTGAGTGGAAGCAAATGTGAAACCATCCTGGCCCCACATAAAGAACAGGGATATGTCCCCACCAGAAGCACAGAGTGGGAAGAAGTGAGCAGCAGCATTTCCTTTGCAGTCTTGCTGAGAAACAGGAGGGAGCTGGGAGCTGAGCTGGGGCTGTCAGCTGTGTCAGAACCCTGGGAAACTGAGCATCCTCCTTTGGCTCTGCTTGTACCATGTGCCAGCTGGGTATGTGCACCTCCCTGGGCTCATCTGCTCAGGATCTGCTGCACGGCCTCTTTAAGATCCTCGGGAGCTGTAGAAGAGCCCAGGCCTGCTGCCAGCATGGACATCTAAAGCCAGCACATCCTCGGAGAAGACCAACATCAATGTCCCTGACCCAGGAAGTGCCTCCAGGAATGGACCCAAGGAGCTGGACTCAGGGCAGCTCCACACTCACCACACTCCTGGGTCCCATCCCAATGTCACAGCACAACAGCTCTGCTGCACATCCCACCCAGCACCTTCAGAAACAAACCAGCCTCTCCTCCTGTTTGCCAGAGAGAAACTGGGCACATCCCACAGGCCCTCTTGGGAGGAGCTGCTGGCACTGGTGCTCCATGTGGCAGGGACCAAGAGGAGATTGGAGCTCCAACCAGGCAGGCACGGAACAGATCGTATTGCAGGTGATTCATCAGGAGAGCTGGATTTAGCCCCACTTCCCGGCAGCTCCCAGACCCTCCTGGCTTGGCACAAGCTGCTCCCACACACATGCCTTGCAGAGATGGAAATAAATTTCAAGGCAAAGGAGGTGCCTGCAGGCAGCAGGAGTGAACAGGGGAGGCTAGAGGGTACAGGGAAGTCAAGATGTTGGCTGTGGTTAAATGGAGAGGAAGAGAAGGGCTGTGTTCCTGCCTGCTGAGCTACTGAAGCATGAACTGCCTGCCTTACTGGGGCAAGGGAAACTGAGGCAGGAGCTCAGTGTTCTGCATTCCCACACTCCCTGCATTCTCTGTGGGAATGAGCCCCAGGGAAGTGGGGGAACATCAGTTAGGATGGAAACAGCATCTACCCACTGCATACTCTTCGTACCCCCATCCCACTTTCCATCCTATTTCAGCTGCCAGGGGCCTCCCGCCTCCCCTCCTCCAGCCTCTGAGTCATCCCAGCCTGTCCGGGACCTCTCAGCTAAAAATAAGCCACACTGGGGCCAGGAGGGTGGAAGCAAAATTCCCAGTGTGCCTTCACTCTCTTCTGCCCCATGGCTGCTTGTGGTCCTGGAAACCATTTACTGCAGGAAAATGCTCACCTGCACTGTGCCTCAGTTTCCCCACCTAGAGCAACCACTGCCTTAGCTGGGCAGGAAGCTTTGGGTAGTAAGGCTGGAGGAGATAATTGTTTGATTTCTCCAGGGAATGGAAAGCAGAGCCTGTTCCCAGCAGTGGAGAAGGGAGGCTCTGGGCTGGGACTCCTCCCCTGCCTGCAGGCAGGCTGTACTGAGCCAGCCACGGCCGCCCACCGAGGCAGGGCTTTCCACCCACACTGAGATGTTTCCCTGGCTGCAGGGGAGCACCTGCTCACCCAGCTGCCACACTGCACCTGCCCCAGTCTGGAGCGGGAAGTAATCCAGAAAGGCCCAAACAGGGCTGCATGCCTTGCAACATGATCAGGAGGGTGTTTTGTCCATCAAATGCCCAAATCCCCTGTGCAACGTCTCTTCTCCTCCCCTTCTCATGGCCCTGCTTCTCTTTCCCCTCTCTCTGTGGTCCCAAAAGGATTTTTTCTCCTTGCTGTCCCTGCTCCCCAGCCCAGCACTTTCCCCATCTGTATCACATCCAGACAGCACTGGCTGGAGAGGCAGGAATGTAAACAGGCTCAGGGCAGCATGGTGTCCGTGCATGTCACCACGTCCTTGCTGCTGCTGGAGATCCTGCCCCAGCTCTGGGGTCTGCCCTGCGGCAGCCCAGGAGCCAACCCTGCCGTCTGGGGGTCACCCTTACCTTTCCTTGGGGTGCCATGGCTTCCCAAGCTGGAAATCACTGGAACGAGGGCAAGGAGGAGCTGTGGAAGGGAACAGAAAGGGCAGTGTGAGCCAAGGCTCCTGTCTGCAGGTGCTGTTAGAGAAGGGAGGGTTTGCTCCCTCCTGGGGTGTGGCTGTGCTGCCCATGGGAGAGCAATGCCAGGTGCTGCAGGATGGATCAGGGACAGGGGCTTTGCCAGCCACCCTGTGCTTACTGAGCCTTTGATATCTGGCTGTGAGGGGACCCCACAGGCCAGGGGCAGTGCACAGCTGCACAGCTTCCTGCCAGCACCAAGAGAAACCAGAGGAGAAAAATGTGCTGAATACATGGAAACAGGCCGAGCATCCTCTGCAGGGCTGGGCCTTCTCGCTGCACCCCTCAATGTCCCTTCTGCTCCCCTGCAGCCCCAAGCCCTGGGGCCACCCCAGCTTTAGCAGCTGCTGGGGACATTTCCTTGTCACATTGTGCTGGGCAGCCCCCACACTATCCCCACTATCTGAGTTTCTGTGCAGCGATCAAGGCCACCATCAGTCCCACACATCCTTGGAGACCAGCAAACACAGCTGGGTTTCCAGGGTAACTCACAGGTTGTTTTCTAACACCAGCACCATTTATAACTGCAACCCACTGCAGTGTGGGCTCTCAAAAAAAGTCCCCCAACAGCGCCATTTGCTCCGAGGAAGCTGGTAGAGGGAGAAAAACAGCTGGAAAATGGAGCCCAGCCATGAATGAACCGCTGAGCGTCAGCTGAGGCCAGCCATGAGGCACAGCCCCGCCTGGCTCCTTCACCCTCCCTCTGAGACACGTTGCAGAAAAATTCAAAGCAGAGCAGGGCCACCCTGGGGGATTCCTGACCCCAAACGAGTTTGGTTTCATGCCATGGAGCGAGCAGGAGAAATCACATGAACTCCGCTGGCTTGGCTGCACATCCCTGCAGGAGCACCCATGCAAGGGGGAACCCAGCCCTGCAGCCATCAGTGCAGCTGGGTCCCCCTGCTTGGGCACAGGAAACTTTTAACACCCACAGGCACCCTGGTTGAGGGGAGAAAGCTCTGCAAAAACCCAGAGCTGCTTTCCCCTCCCTTTCCCTCTCGAGCTGGGGAGGCTGTGAGCCTCACCCCCTTCACGTGGCTCCTGGCTGCAGGACGGTCCCCACATGCAGTGGGGCTGCACTGCGGCCGGATGCTGGATGGGTGCCAGGGATCCCACCCCAGGCACAAAGCCTGTTAACGCCACTTCGGAGCCTGCACATGAAGCCGTGTACCCTCCTGGCAGAGGGGAAATCCGAGCATGGCACAGCTGTTCTCCCTCACTCCATGCATGTGCCAGCAGAGACCACCCAACTCATCTCGGTGGTGGTGGAGAATCGCCGAGCACACCCAGTCCCTGACCTGTCCTTGTAGTGTCCCATCCCTGTGTCCCATCCTTGTGCCCCATCCCTGTGCCCCATCCCTGTGCCCCATCCCTGTGTCCCATCCCTGTGTCCCATCCCTGTGCCCCATCCCTGTGTCCCATCCCTGTGCCCCACTGTTGCTGACACCCCTGCAGGGGCCAGGAGAGCAGCCCCGGGAAAAGCCCCGGACAAACACCCCCCATCCTTTGGGCAGCAGTGGCCCAGCATGGGGGTACCCCTGCCCCCCACCCAACAGCGGAGAAACGTGGGTTATGGGGATCCCGTGAGAAATCCTCAATGATGTGCACAGCCTTTGTGGAAGCCTCTGTTCCGCCAGCAATGCACCTCCAGCCTCTCCAAAGGTCTGAGCTCAGGGGCTGCACCCCAGGAGCCCGACTGCCTTGCGGGGCTCCCCGGCACAGAGGCCACAACACCCGCTGTCCTGAAGCAAACCAACTTCCCCGGGTTAAGAAAAATACCGGCATCCATCCTCCCGGTGGGGCTACGGACATCCCCAAAATTCCCTGCCCCACCCTACTGCCAAAAGGCCTCCCGGGCCTTCAGGAGCTCCGAGCCCCTGGGCAGCTGCGGGGTGAGTTTACCTGCGCAAAACCTGGTGGGTACCAAACCAGGGGGGTCCGCAGCTCGGATCCCAGCTGGAAGGAAGGAGGGATGGGTGTTTCTGCAGCCGCCGCAGCACCAAAGCATGGACTAAAGCGCATCCCGGCCGGGACACACCCAGCGGGGCCCGCAGCCCCACCTCAAAAAGCACCCACCGGCAGCGCAGCCCCCCGGGGCTTGCCAAGAAGCAAAGATTTTTCATAAAAAAAACCCAGAACCCCAGGGATTCCCCCTGCAGCCACCCCTTGGAGGGAGCCTCCGCTTGCACAGCTCACCGCCCAGCCCGGCCAGGGCTTTGCACGACTTTCCTCCCCCCGGGCCGCTGCGGAAGAAAGCGGCCGGCGCCGCCCGGCCCCGTCCCGCAGCGGGCACTGACCGCAGCGCGGAGCCTCCGCTCGCAGGAGCCGCCGCCGCGCCCGGGCTGTTCCTGTGGCCGAGCGCTCGTCCTTGGCCAGCAGCTGTTTCCTCACGGCAAGACGTCACGGCCCCCGAGTCCCCGCCTGCCGTGGCCACAGCCCACCCCCGGTGCCACGCCAGACCTCGGGGTGCCCGCGGTGCGGCGGCGCTCAATGTCACCCGCAAAATCAGCCGAGCCTGCCCGCTGTGCGGAACCCCCGGCACAAGAGCCCCGCTGGGGTGTGCAGGGGCGCTGTGCCAGCAGCGGTGACACGCACACTGCCAGGCAATGCTGGCGATTGCATTTCAGCTACGGAAATGTCGCCCCTTCTGTCCCCACGGCTGCGGTTTCCTGGTGAGCGCCAGGCGCAGGGCACCGCGCTGCCTCCCGGCCCTGCCGCCAGCCACCTCCTCCTGCACCAAATCACACCCTTCCCTGCTCATGGCTGGGAAATGTCCATCCCTGACTCTCTGCAGGAGGCTGAGGGAAGAATGGCCCGACCTTGGTCCTCCAGGGCCCGCTTAAGGAGGGAGATGCTGACCAAGGCTCTGCAATGAGAACCCACGGGGCAGCACCCGAGCTGGCACGATGGTTTTCCACCCAATCTTCCCGTGCTGCAGACACGGATGGGATGCAGGATGAGTCTCTCCAGGATGCTCCTGGCAGGCTGTACCGTTGCTTGCAGTGCCCCGAGGCCGTTTCTTTCTGTGCCTCACCCACGTTTAACCCAGCTCCTTTGCCACCACCCTTTGCCCAGCCTGCACAGAGGCCTCAGCAGGGCTGGAGGAGCTGGTGGGGCTTCCCAGGAGCCACGGGCAGTGGGTCTGACACCAGCCAGAGCAGATAAACCCACGGAGCCCTGGAGATGCTGAAGGCTGCTGGTGAGTAACCTTTCAGGCATCCCAGCCCTGGTGGTACCCAGTGGTTTGAGCATCTCTCTGAGACTGCAGGGCAGCTGAGCTGCTCAGTCCTGCCTGAGCTGGGCAGTGTGGGCCCAGGCTGGGTGTGACATGCTGGACGGTTGGCATGCAGCCATAGGGCTGTGGTCCCCTGGAGGAGCCTGGCAGGGGGAGACCCTCACGGCCTCCTAGTGCTGCCTGCTCCTTCCTGCCCTGTTTTTCCCTCAGCAATGTTCCCTTGGGCTGGCATTGGTATCTGGAGACCTCCCTCATGTGAGATGGCGTGGGTGACAAGCACGGCTTTGTTCACCCTGTGCTGCAGCGTGGGACAACAGCCCTGCTCTCCCCAGCTGGGCCATGGTGTGCTGAGCCCCCCTGCCCCAGAGGTGCTCCCAGTGTCCAGCAGCTCACAGGGTCTCTAGGTATGGGGCTGCCCCATAGAGCCAGTACATGGGAGCCTTGTGGTTAGTGTACATTTGTGCTTTAGATGCTCTGGATCCTTCCTTGCTTTGTTCCTGCATGGCTCCTGCTCCCTTCCTCTGCTCCTTGCCAGCTGAAAACCAGAGGATGGGCTGAGCCACAGCCTGAGAGTTTTTTGTCTCAAAATACTGTAAGCAGACTCAGCCTGAGCACTGTCTACAATAAAATCAAAGCTAGGTCTTCATCCCAGGCATGTCTACCAAAACACCTCTCTCAGCCTCCCCTCAGAGCCCAGACCTGGTCCTCTTCTCCCAGGATGCTGATGACCAACCAGGTCACCCCATCACTTCCTCCATGACCTCTCCTTGCCAGGAGCAGCTGTGCAGAACAGCCATGCTGGTGCCCAAGGACACTCATGTGCCTTACTGTCCCCAAGGAGTCTTACCTGGGACCCCCATTCACACAGCCCTGTGCCCTCATTTAAGCCCAACTCTGGACTTACCCCTGCCCCTGCTTGAACTCTGCTGCTCAGCCCCTGTGAGCTACACCTCAGGAATGCCCAAATACCAGGGAAGTGCAAGCAGCCTCAGGATTTTGCTTCGGGGAGTTACAGCTGGACATGCTGCTGCAAGCATCCCATGGAGCTGGGTCTGTGCTCCTCTGCCTTGCTGCTGCAGTCCATTCAGGGACCTGTTCACCTCCCTCTGTGTTCCCCAGGGGGAGCTGGGGTCAGTCATAGCTTTAGGTGCACACACCCCTAAACCCCATTCCAGCCTTGTTACTGCTCCTCTCTGCCTGAATTTCCTCCAAAACCAGCTCCACAGACTGAGATGTGGTTCTCGGTGTGAGGAACAGAGCTCTCTTCCACCTACCCAGGGAGCTTGGAAAATTAAATTCCCTCAATAATGCCTCTGAGCCATTAGCATTGCAGGCTGTGTGTATGATTTGGAAGGCGTTGTGGGAAAAATATTTCTGCATAGATTGTGCATTGTGCAGCCCGGAGCAGTGGTCAGAGCGGGGAGGGCCAGGGTGCTCCCACAAGGGATTTAAGGGGAGAGCGTTAGGGGGGCATGCCTGGTGCTCGTTGTCCCCACCAGCTTGCCGCTGGAGCAAAGGATGGCTGGGGTGAGTGATTTGCTTGCAGGAGAAGGGAAAATCCCCGGGGCGAGGTGCCCTGGGCGGGGCTGGGGCTGTGCAGAGGGTGGGCGCTGCTGGGGGGGCGAGAGGGCAGCGGCTCCTCACCCCCAAGGCACAGCATTTATCCTGGAGATTCCACCAGGAACACCTCATCCTGCGGGTCTGGGTGCCAGGCAGGGTTGTCCCTGTCCCCCTCCAGTTCCACCTCACAGCAGGGATGACATGTCCCCTGTGCCACAGGGATGTGCCACTGGACAGGGTTTCCAGCCAGCTCCTGTATGTGTAAATAACAGATTATGGCATTTGGAGTGTGTGGCACGACTTTTGCTTTGCTGTGGGGTAACCTGGAGGTCCTGGCAACACCATGGGATGTGAAGGCAGGTTCTGCAGTCCTGGAGCTCCTGGGAAAGGATGTGCAGGCTGGGGGAAAACACAAACCCCAGGCATGTCATACCAAGCACACCTTCCCCCAAGCACAGATGTCACACAATTTGGGGTTTCTGCCAGGCTGACATCCCCACTGGTGTTCCCAGCAAGCCAAAGCATTACTGCACAGGGTGATGGGCCAGGGGATCCAGTCTCCACCTGAGCTGTGCCATTGACCCACAGTTACAGGTGCTGTGTGAGCATCTCCAGCTGAGCAGGTGAGTCCTTCAAGTGCACTTCAAGGCAATTTCCAGAAGCAGAGCATCTCCCATCCTTCCTTCTCTGGCATGGGTTCTGCATTGCAAATCATTTCAGTGTCAAAGGTGGGATAATCCTGGCTGTGTGTTGCTGCTGGCGAAACTGCTGGAGCAACAGGACTTCCTGAGCTGGCAGGGGGACAAACACATGTCCTTGTCCCCTCTCACAAATTGGACAGAACAAAACAAACCCCAGTCATGCACAGCTCCACTTGTCACTGGGGATGAGAGAGCAGCACAGCTTCTTGAGCCCCATCTTGCTCCAGAATGGGCTGGTTTTGTGGCAGAATGAGCGCTGTGTGGATGGTGGGAGCTGCAAGCAAACCACTGAGGCTGGGTTTGTGTCACATCCCCAGGGTGGTCAGTGCCTGTGGGGCAGCAGTGTCCTCATCCCTGCTGCTCTCCTCTCCTGCAGATGCCGTGCTGGGGCCGCCTACGCTCTGTCCTGAAGCTGCTTTCCCGCAGGAAACGAGTCCCGGCCAGCTCAGAGGGCTCCAGCCTCCGCCGCTGCCTCTCCACCGTGGATCTGGTTGCCTTGGGAGTGGGCAGCACGCTGGGGGCCGGTGTCTACGTCCTGGCAGGGGAGGTGGCCAAGACCAGCTCTGGCCCGAGCATCGTCCTTTCTTTCCTGATTGCAGCTGTGGTGTCTGCCCTGGCAGGGCTGTGCTATGCCGAGTTTGGGGCCCGTGTGCCCCTGGCTGGCTCTGCCTACCTCTACAGCTACGTGACAGTGGGCGAGCTCTGGGCCTTCCTCGCTGGGTGGAACCTGCTGCTGTCCTATGTCATCGGTATAAGGCCCTCGTGATCCCTCCCACCACTGTGTTGGTGGCTCTGCTGGGTGTCCTTTGAGACCTCCCAGGACCACCAGAACACCAGAACACAGCCATCACCTCTCCCCAGGTACAGCCAGCGTTGCCCGGGCCTGGAGCGCTACCTTTGATCAGCTCCTCGGCGAGAAGATGGGGAGGTTTTTGGGTGCTCACGCAGCCATGGGCTCTGTGGGGCTGGCAGAGCACCCAGATGCATTTGCTGCTGGCCTGGTGATCCTGCTGGCAGGTAGGATGCCTCCCCCCGTGCCACTCTCCATCAGGGTGATGATGAGCTCCTCACCCCACCATGGGCTCTTCAGAATGCGGCCGATCCCTCTGAAGCTTTGCCACTTCCCTGAGCAAAGAATAGGGAATTAGGGAAATCTGCAAGTTGTCCTGAATTTACCACTGCCCCCCTTTTCCACCCTCCCTGGTAATGTCTACCCTAGAGTCATCTAGGGGGCTCATCCAGTTTTGATTTTTTATTCTCCAGGGCTTCTTTCCTTTGGAGTGAAGGAGTCCACCATGGTCAACAAAGCCTTCACAGCTCTCAATGTGCTCGTCCTGCTCTTTGTCACAGTGAGTGGCTTCATCAAAGGTGACATGAGCAACTGGAGGCTCAGGGAGGACGACCTGCCACAGGCAGCTGCCCACGAGGCTGGGTATGAGGGGCTTCACTCTCCCCGTGCTGCCTTCAGTGTGGGGTGGGTGTCAGCACCCCAATGCTTTATGCCAGGAGATACCACTTTCTCTGTTTCTGCCTGTTGGAAATGTGTCAAAGAGACAAAGTCCTTAGCCCTGCTGGGTTGATGCTATGGGTTGAGTGGGTTGGATAGACTGTTCAACTTGACCCCATCCTGGAGTCCCATTGCACTGACCCCCGTGCACTGCCTGACTCTTCTTCCTCCTCCCAGGAACCAGTCCATGGTGGACAACATGACCAGTGCCTTTGGGGTGGGAGGCTTCATGCCCTATGGTTTCACTGGGACCTTGGCTGCAGCCTCTACCTGTTTCTATGCCTTTGTTGGATTTGACTGCATTGCTACCACAGGTAAATGAGGTGGAGGTGCTGCTGCTGGGACCCTCTGTGCAGGCTGGGGGGCTGTGGCAGTGAGTGGCCCCACAGCTCTGGGAACTGGTGTAAGGTGGGAAATGGGCACATTCCCAGCTCTGTGCTGCAGCCACCCCCTCCTGCCCTTTCTATGTGCTCATGTGGAATGTCTGGGCTAATCCTGAAGCAGAGACATTCTCCATCCCAATATCCCTGGGATAGATGTTCACTAGATGTTCACTAGAACATCTAGTGGTCATTGCCAGAAGGTCTGTGTCCTCTCTTGGGCGGATATAGGATCTGCTCTCCAGCCTGAGCTGGGCTCTTAGCATGCCATGCACATTAAAGGAGCATCTGTTCCTACAGCTGAGCTTTTCCTCCCCAGGGGAAGAAGTGAGGGACCCACAGAGATCCATCCCCATGGGCATCATTCTGTCCCTCCTCATCTGCTTCCTGGCCTACTTTGGGGTGTCTGCTGCCCTCACCCTGATGATGCCCTACTACCTCCTGGACACCATGAGCCCACTGCCAGTGGCTTTTGAGCACATTGGCTGGAGCGCTGCAAAGTACGCCGTGGCTGTGGGGTCACTGTGTGCCCTGACCACCAGGTGAGGGGTGTCCTCTGATGGTGGTTCTGTGGTTCAGAGCAAGGTGCTGGAGCTGTAACACATCCAAGGAGATATCCCTATCCCCTTCCTCCCGAATTCCTCCTTGCCTTTCCTGCTTGGCCAAAACCCTTTCCACACAAACCGTGGTGTTCCCATCCTGGCTCTTCCTGACTGAGAGCAGCCAAACCTGTTGGCATGCCACTGGAGGAAGTGGTCAGGTGGCACCATGTCCACAAGAGTGGGCTGAGGTGTTCTGGCATGCACAGGTGACTGCAGACCCCTGTGTTCCCTGACACTGTCCCTCATCTGGTGGTGAGGAAGGTGATGACCTTGCTAGATGGTGTTGAGAAGGTTATAGGCCATACAGATGAATGGGAGCTCCCTTGGAGGGGCAGAAGTCAGGATAGCACCTCCTGGAATCCTCCCCCATCTCCTCTCCTCTCTCATGCAGCCTCCTGGGCTCCATGCTCCCCATGCCACGGATCCTGTATGCAATGGCTCGAGATGGGCTCCTCTTCAAACCTCTGGCCAAAGTTAGTCGCCGTCAGTGCCCGGTGGTGGCAACTCTGGTGTCTGGGGGAGTGGCAGGTGGGTGAGTCTTGGGTTACTCTCACCTGTGAGCAGGGCTTGCTGGGTGTCCTCTTTCCCTCTAGCTTGACTGCAGCTGTCTGAGCAATGTCTCTTCACCCAGACACAGATCTCCTCACGGTGGGTGAGGACACCTCAATGGTGTCCCAGACACTGATTCAGCCTCTGCCAGGCAGGAGGTGACAGGATGTCAAAGTGACAAAGTGTCATCAGTTCATCGAGCTTCTGTTGCAGAGGGTGTCAGGGGGATTTGGGAGGTCAGGAGAGTATGACTGAGGTGGGCACAGCAGCACTGCCAGCTCTGCTCAGAGGCTGAAAGGGCTTCTCTTCCCCACAGCTCTCCTGGCCCTTCTCTTCAACCTGAAGGCCCTGGTAGACACCATGTCCATTGGCACACTGCTGGCCTACTCCATAGTGGCTGGCTGTGTGCTGCTGCTCAGGTGACACTGCTGGGGACAGGGGACAGGGCTTCTGGTGTGGGCCATGCCTGGGACAGGCTCTGGCCTGGGTGCACTGCAGGTGCAGGTTTATGTGCATTGACCTCCAATGTCTGTCTGCTCCTCAGGTATCGGCCTGAGCCCAGCGCTCGGGACACTCCTGCGGGGAAGGTCCCAGCTGTGCAGCTCTGGTGGGACCACCTGCTCCAGCCACCCCCCCATGCCACCCCTGGCTCCTCTGCTGTGGTGGTCTGGGCTCTGACAGCTGTAGGTATGTCTGGGAATGATGGATGGGCTCTACAGGAGCTGGCATTGGGGAGCCATGGGGGACATCCCTGCTGTAGCAAGGGCTGGTGGTTCCTGCCCATTGAAAACCGCCCAGCAGCTGCCTGGCTCCTTCCTGCCCTCACCCCACTGCCACACAGCTGGCTGCCCCAAGGGGACCTCAGGAAATCTCCTGCTCCCTCTGCTTCCCAGACTGGAGGGAAAAGCTAAACCCACCATGAGAAGCCACCCAGTCATGTCCCCCGGTTGTCATTTGTCACCATGGCAGCCTGGGAGAGGGATGGGCCCTGCCCAGGGAAGCTGCCCTGACACCGTGGTCCCTCTGCAGCCACCCTGGCCTGTGCCCTGAGCTGGGTGAGTGCTGCTGGGCTGCCCTGCCTGTGGGCTGGGGGTGCCTGGTGCATCACAGCTCTGGCCCTGCCTCTTCTGGGGATCCTGGCAGCAGCTCTTCTCATCTGGAGGCAGCCTCAGAGCCGGGACAGAGCATCCTTCATGGTGAGCACCCAGCCCAACCCTTGGGATGTACCCAGGAAGAACGACCTGGAGCACAGAGAGCAGGCAAGTGCTGCAGCCCTGTGGGGAAAGGATGCCATTGGTGTTCCCTCAGCTTTAGGTCAGGCACATCTTTGCTGCATCCACGTTAATAAGGTACTGCTGGAGGCAGCATGTAGCTTGTGGGGTTTTCTATAGGGGCCATGAGGGTTCTTCACCCCATGACCTGTGGGCTGAAGGGGCATCTCCCAACTGAGCCCTGTGCCTGCTGGGGAATCAGCTACTTCTCAGTAGAAAGATACCTGGCCTTAACACCTTGGCTTAGTTTTATGAATGCTTTGCTGCCTCCCACCTCAAATTGTGCTGTACCTCCTGCCCCAGTGCGGGACTTGTCAACCAAAAACACCATCCACAAACACCCTTCTCCAGCACAGGCTGCAGTTCCAGCTTGGATCTTTGAACCTCACAGCCAGGCCGGGCTTCCTCTTGGCTGTGGACAACTAGCCAAAGCAGCAAAGAGCTGTATTTAACTGTGGAATTTTCCCTTGTGCTCCCTGCAGGTTCCCTGCCTGCCCTTCCTGCCTCTCCTCAGCATCTCCATCAACACTGTGCTGATGGCCCAGCTCAGCGCGGCCGCCTGGCTGCGGTACCTGCTCTGGATGGCTGTGGGTAAGCACAGCCACTCACCAGGTCCCCGAGCTGGCACCAGCCCCTCTGGGTGGGGCTCTGGTGGTTTGAGAGCCCGTGGCACTAATGCTGCTCTGAGTGGTGGTGGGGAGGGAGGAGATGCTGACCTTTGATGTCCAGCGGTGGTGGGAGCACCATGTCCTCTGATAGGTGGCCTAAAGGAAGGGGTGAGCACTTAGTGGCTGGGAGGAGAAGGAAGAGAAACAGTCCATACACACCCTGTTCTGCCCTTTTCCAGGTTTCCTCATTTACTTTGGCTATGGGATCTGGCACAGCACCGAGAGCCACTGGCCTGAAGGGACAGAGCCCCAGGAGCTGCCAGGAAGCAGAGCCAGGGAGGTGACCCTGGAGCCCTGTGGGGCTGCCCTGTGCCCATCTGCTCCAGGGCAATAAAAGGGGATGGCTAGTTCCTGAGTGCCTGGCTTCCTCCATCCTGTGCCCAGGAGGCAAGGAAGCCCCTTGGGCTGTGGGTTCTGTCCCACAGAGGAGGCCAGCCCTGCCAGAGCTGCAGGAGCAGCTTCTCCGAGTCTGGTGAACCTTCCTGAGCAACCCAAATCCTCACAGCGAGCCCCTGCAGAAGGAATTCTGTTTGGAGAGGATAAAGCACACAAGTGATTTTGCTGCTGTTGTTGGGCTGTGGTTTTGTGGTTTTGTTTTAGTTTTTTTTTTTCATTTGAAACCTTTCCCTGCAGCACCCCATAGGCCCCCTTGCCCACCCTGCTCCTTCAGCTGCTCACAATGGGGTGGAGGCTTCTTGTGCTGTCCTGACCCTCCATTTTGCCTGGGCACCCAGCCTGAGCTGACCTGTCATTCCCCCCATGACCATCAAGGTACTGCCTGGTCCAAGCTTTTCCCTCTTCATAGTGTGTAAGTTCTTTTCTGCACTCATTTATTCCTCCTCCTCAGTTCCCAGTGTCCCCTTTCCCAGAGTCGGGCACATTCTTCCAAGTCCCACGCAGGATCTGCCTTTGGGGCACTGGGACACGGTATCAGGTGTCCAGAGCAGGATCCCAGACCCCAGCAGCCTCATATCCCTTTGTCCAGAAATCCTGATCCCTTGAGCCATAACCAGGCAGGATTTTGGGGCATCCCCTGCTTTGGTGCTACAGCACCTGGGGGAGGCACAGATGATGTGTGGAGCAGAGGGTGCCCTGGTGGGACATGGTTCTGACACAGCAGGCTCCCCATTTCCCCCTCTGGCCACCCCATGGAGGTGTGTGGGTAAGAGCTGGACCCCACATCCATCCTGGCTGCCTGTTCAGCTGCTCTATTCCTGATAAGGGTCAGCACAAAGGACGGAAGTGGCTGTTGCAGTGGCCCTGATGCTGGGAGGGTCCGGGTCTGCCCTGAGCTGGGAGCCCATTGAAATGAAGGAAAAGAGGAAAGGAGCAGGAAAATGGGGATTGGCCTTAAGGGCCTCATCTGGAGCTTCAGACTCAAGAGTCTTTGTGGTGTCAGTTCCCACCCTTCCCCTTCTTCCCACTGTATGGGGTGTGGAGCACACAGCCCCACTCTGGGACGCTCCTGCAGCAGTCCCCCAAACCACTGCCATGGGATTCCTGAGGCTGCTGCTTCTTACAGATTTGTAATTGTTATAGCCAGCACACACACACACACACACACACACACACACACAGACACACAGACACTCACACACACACACACAGAGACAGACACACACTCACACACACATACACACACAGACACACACAGACACACACTCACACACACACACACAGACACAGACACACACAGACACACAGACACTCACACACACACACACACTCACACACACACACTCACACACACACACAGCCCTGGCTAAATAGCCCTGGGAGGGGGACAGGCCTGTGACAGCCCTAGAGCAGTGACTCCCTCCACACTCAGGGCAAAGTGCTTGTGTGCATCCAGCCCTGACCCACAGCCATGCTGGCAGCACCTTCCCTGCTGGGGATGCATCAGCTCAAGCAGAGGGATGTGATGTGCCAAAGCCCGATACCCCTTGGGAGGATGCTTTGCTCCCTGAATGTGCAGCTCCAGCCTCTGTCCAGCTTTTGGGGGAGCAGATGGGACTGGTGGTGCTGCTGATGGTCAGCAGGGACAAGTAGGGCTTGGGGTCTTCGTGGCAGTGAGCTGGGACACACCTGAGCTGCAGGAGCAATACCTGGGAGACATTTGCTGAAAGTAGAGGTGATGGGAATAGGAGGGCATGGGTGGGAGCCCTGCCTGCTGAGGTTAACACCATGTCCTCAGTGCCCTCCTCATCCTCCTGATGCTTGTCCCGATCCTGTCCTAGCGGCCTCATCGTCCTCATGCCCTGGGGCAGCCCTGCTGCTGTCTATACTCAGAGCCAAGTGCTGGGTCGGGTCCGGCCCAATGCAAGTCTGTGTGTCCTGGCTGACCCCTTTCACCCCCAGACAGCCCTCACCAGAGGAAGGGCTGCAGGGACTGCGTGGGTGGGGGTCCAGAGTCCCTCTGCAGCCCCACACGGGCTGGGGAAATGCAGGCGTGAGTGTCCCGTGAATCGCTCCATCACTCCGGTCCGCGAGGCTCGGCCAGCCCGGAGCCCTGCCCCGACTGGGGGCACTCGTGGGAGCAGCCCCGGGCTCGCAGGGCTGCGGGGAAGCCCCGGCAGTCCCCGGCAGAGCGCGGTGCCCTCGGTGCTACGTGGCGATGAGGGGCACCTCGCCGGCAGCCATGGGGAAGGGGCTGCCGTCCCCCGCGTTGAGCACACGGTACAGCAGCTCCTCCTTCTCCCGGCGAGCCTGCTCCAGCAGCTGCGCCTCCTTCTCCAGCGCCCCTCGGGCGGCCTGCAGCTCCTCGGACTGCTGCCTGCGGGCAGAGGGCACGGGCTGCCGGAGCCGCCGGGCACCGCACCCGCCGGGCACAGCACCCGCCGGGCACAGCACCCGCCGGGCACCGCACCCGCCGGGCACCGCTGTGTTCCTGCACCGCCGCCTGTCCCCCATCAGAGTGCCACCTCTGCCCCTGGGACCGGCACTTACCTCGCCATGACCAAGTGGTTCTGGGTGCGAACTTGCAGGTCCTCGTTCTCCTGCTGGAGAGTTTTCACCTTCTCCTCCAGCAGAAGGTTCCTCTCCTCCTGAAAGGAGGCATGAGGGTGAGGAGAGAGCTGTGAAGCACTTCTGAGCCCCCTGCCACCCCATTTTGGTTGAAATGCTGGTCTGGTGGCATTGCTCCCACATCCCCTCTCCATGCCAAGAGAGGAAATGGGCACTATCCACCTTTGCTCCAGCTGTGGTTTCTGGGCAGAATTTAGGTGGGTAGAGGAGCTGAAAAGAGGAAAGCCCACCTGTGACCCCCCCTTTCAACCCACCACGTTCTTCAGGTGCAGCAGCTTCTTGTCCAGGCCGTGGATGTGCTCGTTCTTCATCTCGATGACGAAGTGCAGGCTCTCCAGCTCCTGCTCCCAGAAGGGGCTGGGGCTCCCGTGCTCCTGCAGGGCCATCACTTGTGTCCAAAGGACCTCAGTGCCTCCCTGGCATAGGCTTTGCTCCCCCCCTTCAGCTGTCCTGTGCTTCCCCCTGGTTCCAGCCCAACCCTGCCAGGGCCCTTCAGAGAGGCCCCTTGGCTTGGGTGAGCACCCCATAGCAGGTCCCCTCCCTGACACCCCTCCCTGCACCTGGATGTGCTTCTTGTAGTCTGTTCTCAGGAGTGACTCCTCCACCCGCTTCATCCTCTCCTGGAAGGATTGCAGCTGGGAATTCAGTACCTGAATTGTCTCCTAAGAGAACCAGGGAAAAAGCAGAATGTGGTATCTGGGATTTCTTTTGGAGCCTGGGGACTGCTGGGTTGTGGTACCAAAATAACACCAGGGCTGGAGAGCTGATGTGGTCCCTGAGCACACCAGGGACTGAGGTGACCACTGAAGAACATGGGGCACCATGGCAGAGCCAGCAGATAGTCCTCAAGCCCTCCACAAGCCCCCACCCACCCAGGGATTTTCTGCTGGTACCTGTAAGGCTGCCTCAGACCTGTGGTGGGACTCTGTCAGCAGCAGCTTCTCCTGCTCATATGCTCTCTGGAGCTCTGTGGGGAACAGGAGATGAGTGTCACCAGTGTGGGGACATTGGGGCAGCAGGCCCCACCTGAACCCCACAGTTCTGGAGAGCAGGGAGCAGCGTCCCCATGTCCCCCCAGGCAGCCAAAGGGACACTGGCAGTAGCGGGGAGAGGGGAGGGGAGCTGCAGGGAGCCCTACTGCCCTGGCACACACCTTGCAGGGTTTCCATGTGCTCTCTCCTCAGGGCATCAAGCTGTTCCTTCAGCTCCAGCTCTTTTCCCTTTTCCACCTGAGAAGCAGTCAGATGAGAAATGCCAGTGTAAGGGATGCAGAGCTTCACTGCTTTGGACTTCCTCACCCTTTTTTAGACCCTTCCTTTTCCCAAAAGTGGCTGAGCCCAGCCCAGCACGTGCCAGGGAAGACCTGGCTGGTGACACACTCCATGCCCAGCTGCCACTTCCAGCAGCACCAGCCCTTCCAGCTGACCTGGATCTCAATGTCCTGGGAGATGCTGGAAGTGCCTGCCTGGCCAGCATCCCACAGCCGCTCCTTCCCCTCCTCCTCCTGGCCTTGGAGGAATCTCGTGCTGTCCGTCCACTCCTCCGGCCGCGCTGCCTTCTCCCCATCCTCAGGAAGCAGGGAGGCATTGGCTGCAAAACAAACGAGGCTGGAGCAGCACTGGCTGTCTCCCACTGTCTGGACTACCTGCACATCCTGGGCAGCTGAACCTGCCAGTGCCATGGGCTGGCTTCAGCACTGCCCTGTTCCCACTGGAGAAACACCTCCCTCTGTCTCACTCGTCCAAATTAGCAGTGATTGGGATGGTGCTGGCAGGCTCAGAGAGGACACAGAGCTTGTCAGGTCTGTTCTGGGGATGACCTGTCTGACTGAGAGGAGGGGATGCCATTGTCTCTGGGATGCCCTGTTTGCTCCCCTGCACCAGCATGCAGCTACATCATCCCCATCCTCCCTGGTGCCATGATGGGGCCTGTCCACTGCTTCCTTAATATCACTCTGAGAAAGCAAAGCAGGGGGAAACCACATTTTTTTCTCACCATTCTCTGTCTTCAAGGCCGAGAGCTCCTGGGAAGCCGGTCCCCTCTGCTGCTGGGCTTTTAGCTGTCTCTGGCAGAGAGAGAGGGGGCTGGAGCAGAGGGGAACAGAGAGGGGCAGGTGGCTGCAGGCAGAGAACACCCCACACTGAGCCTGCATCAGCTCTGCTCCAACACAGAGCTCAGGGAGCAGCGGTCCCTCCCCAGCCCCCTGCCCTCTCCCATCTCTGAGCACCCATGGGTGTACATGTACTGCCCATAGGCAGCCTCAGGCTCATGCCCATTCCCTGTATCCCAGACAGTTCACCATGTGGCATTCAGCTGGAAAACCTGGGGGATGCTCACAACATCCCACCGACATGGTGAAAAATGGGCTCCAGCAGCAAAACATTTGCTGGAGGAGAGCAGGCAGCACCTGGCAGGGCTCCAGCTTTGGCACTCCCTTGCCACCCTCCTCCTGTCCTGGGATGCTCAGGTCAGTCTAGTTGCAGCCCCCCAAACACACACCTCTGCCAGGGCCTTACACAGATGGGCTTTGACACAGCTGGAGCAGGCGTGAGAAATGAAAAATAGCCATAAATCAGAGGCGATACAGCCCCTGTGCAGGGCTGGCAGCAGGCGAGAGCAGGCGGTGGCCAAGCAATGACCTCAGGAGCGCAGGAATGTGCTGCACAGCCCCGCACTCCCGCACGCTCCCACTGCTGCCACGGGGCTGAGATAACCCAGAGCCGGGAGCTGCCTCCAGCAACACAGCTCCGTGGGATGCCTTCCAGCCCTGCATGGGTTTAATTTAGTCACTTGGAGGGGAGAAGGAAAAAAAAAAAAAAAAAAGGAGTGGATATATTTTTATCAGTTGCTGAAAGATAGAAGCAAAACTCACAGGCTCTCAGCTCAGCCTCGCTGGCGCAGGGCAAATCTGATCCCTGATGCTCAGCACTGAGCTGTGCTTCTGGGTAGGGCACAGATGTGCCAGGGGCGAGAAAATTCACCTGAAGACACATTTCTGCTCTCCAGGCCCCTACAAATACCAGTCCCTGAGGAAAGCAGCCCTGCTGCCTGCAGGGAGCCGGGACCTGCTGAGCGGCTGCTCCCCAGCTCGGCCCCGCGCACAGCGGCGCGGCCAAATACAGCCCGGATTAGGGAGCCTGGCTTGGGAAAAAAGCAAGGGAAAGCAAACAGACACCCCTGTCCCCGCCTCCCCTGCAGCCCCCCTTCTGGAGCTGGAGGGAGGCGCAGTTCCAGAGAGCAGGAGAGCTCCAAGCCTCTGGGAAGCCACGGCTTTATCTTCCCTTCTATGGCATGAGCAGCCACGGCGTTGAACGTGGCCCAGGCGAGGGGGCGAGGAGGCAGCCGGCAGTCAGAGTACACAGGGCTTGTTCTCCTTGTCCATACAGCTCACCCTGAAAGCGTGGGGTGCCCTGGGATGCTGCTGAATCCTGGCACACCTGACTGCAAAGGGTCCCCAGGGATCCTCGCCTGTCCCTTGCCACACCTCATGCCAGTGTGCATCTCCCTGGTATTTAATGTACCTATGTCCTGTGATGGGTTTTGAAGTCGGAGTACAGAGATCAAGGAGAGAGATGAATGAGACAGTGGAGGCTCTGCAGTCCTGAGGGCATCATAGGAGTCCCAAAAGGTCCCCTCCCCTAGCCCCTCACCCCATATCCCCGCTTTTCAGCAGGAAAAGGCCATGCAGGAGGATCGTCCTGACACAGCGGGTGACACAGACTTCAAGAGTTTTGGATGACCTCAGCAGAGCTGAGAGGAGGATGCTGTTACCACCTCCAGGAGGGACCCCAAACCACCTCTGCTGCATTTGTCCTGCTCACTGGCAGAAGTGATGCCTAAGGACAGAGAGCCCAGGGCTGGTCACCTCCGTAGCACAGGCAGTGTCCGCAGCACAGACCTGGGGAATCTTCACCTCCACACCCCAAATCCAGCAGGATGGGACCTCAGAGCCTCTCAGCCTCTAAAGGAAGATGGTTTGATACACCTGTACTGAACTCAGAAATAGTTGAAGCGAGTAACAGGTTCACCAGCATCAACAGACAAATCTAAATACTTGCCCTGAGGCTATGAGTGAGGCACCTTCCCACCTCTAGAAGCAATTAAAACAGCATCTAGAGCTAATTTTAGCCATAAGCACTCAATTGCCCTTTGGGATAAAAGCTCCACCTCTTGTGTGAACAGCAAAATTTGGCTGAAAGCTCTGAAATATGGAGGGACTTTCCACTGTCACTTCCAGAGAAGCTTTGTGGCACCCAAACCTCTGGTATCGCCTAGTGCATTTTGGAGAGCTGGAAAATCATCCTGGAATCCACCTCGTGTGGAAGGAGCAGGTTGGGAATTGCTCCAGCTGGAACAGCTTTGGCCAGGGGAAGAAGCAGCCTGATACATCCTGCAGGTGGGGGCCATCCACAGCTCATCCTGTAAGGTCTTGGAAACCTCTGCCAAAAATACCTTCCAGCTATGAAAAAACCTAAAGTATCTACATTCTTAGAACTAAATATTTCTAATAGTTTGGAGCAGAACTGTTTATGGATGGATTAATAGGGATTTCCAACCGGACCTGAGTCATCTCCAAGGGTGCTGAGGCAGGGAGCACCAGTGCAGAGCAGCTGGCACAGTGTGGGCAGCCGAGGTGGCTGCAGCCTCTGCTTCAGCCCTTAGCGTGAGGTGGGGTTTTGGACTGTATTTTTCTTCCTCTTTTCCTGTTTTACAAGTACATTAAGCAATTCAGCCGTGCAACCTAGCAAAGGAAATCACAAAGAGCCAGGAAATGAGTATTTAAATCCTGACTCTGCTTCTGGGGAGGAGGTTTTGCTTTGTGGCTGTGGAGAAGGGGGCCAGGATTTGGTCCATGACTGTAACACCTCCCAAGACCTACAGCAGATGCTCAGTGCTGCCAGAGCAATGCTGGCACAGGTCCGTGGGACCTGTCTTTAACCCTGCTGCTGTCTTTCCTCCAGTGACGGCGATGGTTGTGTTAGGAGGTGATTATCACCTCTCCTACAGTCAGATCTGTGCCGCAGACTGTAGGCAAACACTTCACACTGTTGACAGCCCCGAGTTTTGCATTCTGATCCTTCCCTGACTCCTGGTGCCACGTCCAGTTCCTAGCACTTCAAAATAAATTCACCCCAGCCCTGGAAGGTGGCCAAGCCGCAGCCCTGACCTTTTGGGAAGGCAACTTGGCCTCTCTGATGCTCGGAGTGTGACCGAAGCGTGAGCGGTGACCGTGAGTGGCCAAGCACGGGTGGATGGAGCTGAAGGGGAAGGAAACCCCAGGGACAGCACCCACAGCTCAGGGCTGGGCTCTCTCTGTGCCTCCCTTATCACCCTGCTGCCCGCAGACTGGTGCTAGGGAAGGATGAGGCTGCCAAGGCGCCTCCCCAGGGCACGCAGTGGCTCCTGGTATGTCATCCACCCACCAGACCCAGCCCAGCACCAGCTCCTCAAGGTCATCTCAAACCTGGGACTGGCCTCAAAAGCCTCTGCAGCCCCCAGCCCCATCAGAGTCCCCAACCCCATGACCTGCTTCTGGCTTCTGGCTTCTGGCTGGGCTTGCCTCTGGGGTTTGAAGTCTCCCCTAACGCCAAGCAAGCTCAAGGGACCAACTCTGTAAGTCCACCCATCAGCAGTGGGAGGTGAAGGTCTCCCATCCTGCCTTTTGGCACTCTGGACATGAGAACATGGGCAAGAGTGGCTCCATGCCTGCCCTTATGCCTTTTAGCCATAACGGGGTTTTTAGGTGCTGCTTTCAGAATGACTTTCAGTCACAGCAGCAGGGCTGTTCTGTGGGTAATGACTGCTGCTGAGCAGTGACACGGGGCTGAGCAGAGGAGCTCGAGAGCGGGCAAGTGCAGGAAGGGAGGCGTCTGCTGGCAAATGACAAATTTCCGTGTTTCGGTAAATGTGGGGCTCTGAACACCTGGGGCCTTGGGGCTGTTGTTTCTCCCTGTCCTATGCCCACTCTTGAGAGCTCTCAGAGCCACAAACCAGCCCAGAAATATCTGATCTTATGACATAGCAAAGAGTGGCATTTTTTCCATGATGTGGAGAAGCAACCAAGCCTGCAAGTGCTGAGAATAAAGGCATTTGGCTGTGGGGCTCCATGCCTGCACCCCCTACACATCCAGCAGTGGGTCCTGTGGCCCCAGGTGGCTGGACTCTCACAGCTGGATCTGCAAAGGGCCACCCTTGCTGGGGGTACAGCAGCACCACAGGGCCTTTCTGCCTTCCCTCCTTCCCCTGCCACCCTCCAGCAATCACAACAGCCAACACCAGTAAGAACAGCACATCCGACAGCAAAAACATCTCCTGAGGTCAATGCGGCACTGGGGCAGCATGAGCACACCAAATAATAACAACAATGATGATAATAACAATCAGAAGATAATTTCAGACCTTGCCAAAGAGCTCTTCAGTACAGAGTGATGTGCTGAGATGTGAGGGGACTTGGTGTGTTCCCCTACAGCAGTGCTCCCCTACAGGAGTGATGCCTTCAGCACAAGGCGATGAGGGAGGATGCTGTGGGAGGCTGGCAAAGGTCTAGCTGGGGGAACCCATCCCTGTCTTCTGTGGGACCAGCATCTCCAACAGGCATCACCATCCCAGATGCAGCAGCCCCTTAATTATAGAATTCCCGTGATGTCGGGGTGAGCCTGGAGGGGTGCAGGAGAGTGCAGGAGGATGCAGGAGGGCGGGTGGCTGCCAGCTTTCATTGTCCCCGCCGCCACCTCCCCCACCACAGTGCCGGTGGGGTCCAAGGCAGCCGGGGACAGCCACACCGCCCGGCCCCACCGCTCCCCGGGGCAGGCAGGAACCCACGCCGGGTACCCCCAGCACCCCTCGTCCCCAGCAGTGCAAGCAGGACTCCCCGCAAACATCAGCACCGCGCGAACCCCAACTCCATCAAACCCCGACAACGTGTACCCTCTGTCCCACGAGAGCCCGACCCCACGGAGCCCCGACCCCACGCCAACCCCGGCCCCGAGCGAAGCCCAGCCCAGCCCAAAAGTCCCCGCAGCCGCTACCTCGGCACGGACGGGGCAGCAGCGCAGGGCGCTGCCGGTGCAGCCCATGGAGCCCCGGCGGGACCCGCTCAGCCGCGGGGCGCGGGGCGCGGCATCCCCCAGCGAGCGGCACCGGGCACGGACGGGACGGGACGGGATGAGCCGCCCCAGCTGGCAGGCAGAAAAAAAATAATTAAAAAAAAAAAAAGTAATAAAAAAGTCCGGCAGCTGCTGACAGGCAGCGCCGGGAGAGGGTGCTCTGCACCCCCGAGCCGCGGGCAGGGCCCCCGGCCGCAGCCTGCCCGCCCCCGGGGCTGGCCCTGGGCCCCCTCCACCCCGGGGTGTCCCCGCCCTGGGCCGGGGTGCTTCGGGAATGCTCTGTCCCACGGGTCCCCTGCACTGAGGATGCTCCGTTGTGGGTGTGGGGTAAGGAGAGCAGGACTTCTGCGTTGGAGGTGTCCTCTCCTCGGCTAGGAGAAAGGGGAACAGGACCCCTGCACCAGAGCTAGGGTGGGAGCAGGACCAGCTGCTCAGGGGCCTTCCACTGCTGAACCCACCCCAGCCCTCTTAGGAGTGGGGATGAGAGTGAGAAAGCAGAATCCATCAGGCTTTTGCCATCACCCCATCAAGTTTCAGCTTGTGTGTGGGTATTTGTGGAAAAGTGGTGAGTTTGGGGTGCTTTTCCTGGCAGGAGTGCAGCTCTGGGGGTCCTCGTGGTGGCTGGAGAGGGCTTTCAGTGTGATCCATATTGCCTGAGGGACTGCACCCTGGCAACCCTTCTCTTGAGCATCCCAAACGCCCCAAATGCAGGGCTTGGAGCCAGGGTGCCCTTTCCCAGGAGGAAATCTTTGGATTTGGGTCCTTTGGAAATGGGTCCTGAACACGTAGGGAAACACAAGGACTTGAAACTGTCCCATCTAAAAAAATAATGTGAGGAAAGGCAGGTTCTTCTAAATGTTTTGATTTTGATTATTTTTAAAATGCCTTTTAAAAATTTTATTTTTATACATTTCTGAATGACCACACATTTTGACCTGAAAACCCATTGGTGCTACCCAGAACTGCTGAAATAGGAGTGTTTGAACCTGGTCACGAGGCTGTGCCTGTATGGAAACATCGCAAGTTTTTGTCAACAAGTTTCTATTCTGACATTTTCCAAATATCCCCTGGGAGAAGTCCAAGCAGCCTGTGGCTCTGGGGATGCCAACACCTTGGCACTTCGCCTGGGCGCCGAGGGAGTGGAGGTGCCTGGTCGTCCTGTCACGTTCGACTTGGAGGTGTTTTTCTTGCCCTGGTAACCCTGGCATGGGGGAAATTGTGAAACACCACTTGGATGGGAGGGTGGGGAAGGTGAGGGGCAGGCCCATGCTGCCCCAAGTCTCCCAGGGACTGGTGGGACCAGTTGCCTGCGTCCTCTTGGGTGGGTGCTGCTTAACCTGAGTGAAGTTTTGTGAGTCACAGCAGCTCCTGGCATCAGCTCCCACTGCTCAGAAACCACCGAGAGCGTCTCACTTCTTATCTCTCCCAGCACTTCAGAGTGGGGCAAGTCTCCTTCCCTGCATGAGAGTAATTTGGGTTGAGTAGATGTTCGTGGGATAAAAGTGCAAGGTGCTGGTCTCCACCTCTCCAGGGTTAATTAAAAATCCCGGTCCAGACTTCAGAGGCTGAAGGCCTACAGGGGCAAGCAACAAAGCACATGCAGATTTCCAGGCTGAGTATGCGTTGCTGGGGCCGTGGCTGCAAAGAGAAGCAACTGTGTGGGCAGCTGATGAGGAGTCTGTCCAGCTGCCATCACGTCTTGCTGGTGCACAAAGGTCCAGTAGTCTGCACATGTGCTTGTGGAAATTTCTGCTTTTAACTGTGGGGTGCTGAGGGGCTGCTTGGGGATGCCCTTGTGCCACAAAGTGGGGCTCCAATTAGGATTTCTCTTGACAGTGGTGGAGAAAAAACAGCTTGGTCACATCAGGCGAAGACATTGAGCCAGCAGGGCAGAACTGGGGCTTGGGGATGGGCCTGTTCAGCAAGGCCAGCTCCAGCACCCCAGTCCTCATCCTCTGCTGCAGGCTCTGGTGTGACAACCCTGTGCTTCTAGAGATCGCTGACTTTTGGAGACACAGCTGCCCAGACCGTGTTATATCCTTCCTACAGCCTGTGGGTTCACGTGAGGCTGCCTGTCAAAAGCCCTGCCTGTGCTACCCCAAAGCTCTCTAATTCAAGCTTGATTTTAGCAATTCCTTGGTTTTTCCAATCTCTCCTGTGGAAACTGCATGGGATGTGTGTCTGACAGATCAGTCTTTCATCTCAGCCCTGCTTTATCCTCCTCTGCCCCAATACACTGAAAACTTGTTCCCTTTTCAGGGCAACACTTAAACAGCCAGAAACTGCTCTGCTCAGCTGCTCTTGAGCAAAGCAGGGGCTTTCCATGGCATCATAGGGGTAACCAGAGCACCCCAGGGGAGCACAAGGGCCGGGAGGCTGCACGTAGCAGCCTGGAGAAAAAGGGGACTGTGGCAGCCAGGGGATTCCTGCCCAGGCAGACAGGAAAGCAGAGGTGGTGTGGTGGCCCCACCTGAGGCAGCTTCAGCTTGTTTTGAAGTTTGCTCTAATGTCTTTTTTTGGTGTTATCTTGATATCTCCCCAGGAATGACAGCAGCTGGAGACATCTCCAGGGTTTTGTCTAGAAAAGTGAGACGAGGAGGCTTTATCACATGCTCAGCTGAATTGCCGTAAATGGGATAACAGCTGGAAAGTCGAGTTAATTTGTACCAATGGTCATTTAAAGTGTTTGCCAAAGCTTATGGATAAGAAAAGCATCTGTGCAAACTGTTTAAGTGTCTCTTGTGGCTCTCTCTCTCTGGTTCCAGCTGGTAAGGACTGGGCACAACAGGATGGCAAGTGTCAGTGCCAGCCCTGCATGGTCTGTTTTCAGAGTGGTTCTGTGAGTGCAGATGGGGTCATCCCTTTTTTATTTTTTGGGCCTTTTTTATTTGTATATCTTATTTTCAGAAACCCAGTCTGCGGAAAAAAAAACAAAAAAGAGAGGTGGAGGATATTTTGCTGGAAGGCTTTTGGTGATGAGCTGGCCTGTGGTGATGGCTGATGGGTCCTGGTAGAGCTGCAGCCCAAGCAGTGGACAGAAAGTGGTCATGGTTACAGCCTTTGGCCCTGCTCATCATTTGCAATGTTTGCTTTTGTAAATGAGAGGTAATGAAGTGCTGGCTGCTTTTCTTCAATGCAAATCCAAGGTGTTTAGCCAGGTCTGCTGAGACCTCCTGACTCGTGACTTGATTTTGCATGGGTGAGATAGCTGAAAAAACTGTTTGAATTGCAGAAGTTCTCATATGTGTTGGAGCCCAAAAAAAGTCTCAGGCTCTTTTAGTGGGGATATAGGTCACACATACTTCTGCCTTGAGGTAGTGCAGTGATTTCAAGTCATTCCTGTCCCTGCCTGTGCTTTTCAAAGCAAAAAGATGTGGGTTAACCTGTTCCTGCAGTCTTTTATTCTCTTTTTTCCCCCATGGCAAAATGAAGTGGAAAAGGATGGGAAAAGGGAAGTGAAACCTTCGCTCACAATGGCTGTGAGAAGCAGAAAAACATGTGATGCCAGGAGCTGAGGTGAGGGGCTCTGCTCCCCTCCCAGCCCCAAACACAATGCTCCTTCTGTGCCCGTGCCTCTCCCCATGCATCCCTATCCTTATCCCTGTCAGCCGGCTGCTCCAGGGCCTCAAAGTGAAAACTAATCCCAGGGGATAACTTTCCGCTCGGTTCCCGGGTGGGAGGAACGGGCTATTTATTCCTCACCCTTAAGCCTCGGCAGTGGATCAGCGGCGCAGTTGTCGCTGCCGGCTCGGGGTGGGCAGCAGCATCCACCACGTCCCCTGCCTGCTCCCACGCCCTGCCTGCACGCTCCCGCCCGGCCTCGCTGCTAAATAAGGACGAAAGGCTAAAAATAGAGCTGAGACGGGGGTTTGGACAAGCCAGGCAACCCTTCCCAGGGCTGGGAGCAATATGGGGAGGCCAAGCAGCGTCCGTGTGCAAGGGGGAGCAGAGCTGACTGTGGGGAAAGGTCTCACAGGTGGCTCCTGAATGTGCTGTGGCAGGGGGAGAAGGTCTGAGACCTGCCACGCTTGTGTCCTCTGTGCTCAGTAGACTCAGTCCCCTCTGCAGGATAAAAGCATCCTTCCACCAAAATATATGGGAAAATCCATGCTACTGTGCCAGTCCTGATGGAAGGGTACGCATGTGACCGTTCCTGCATGATGGGGGTGCCTGGGGCAGCCCTGTCTGGAAAATGATCCACAGAACAGGGGGTAGGGATGGGAGAGGGGATGTTAAATACAATATTTCACATGGACGGGTGGTAGGGGTATTGTGGCAAACTGCCCAGTCAGGGGCTACCCGATGCCAGTGTCCCCCCCACCCCCGCTCATACGCATCGGGTTCGAGGGTCTCAGATATCTGAAATATCTGAAATATCCGAAATATCTGAAATATCTGAAATATCTCTTCTCTTCAGCTGCCACCTGCCCTGTGCCGAGCGCGGGGGGAGCGTGGGGGTCCCGGGTACTGAGCAGAGGGTACCGACCCTCGCACAGCAGGGGCACCCCCGAGTGGGACGTGAGGAGAGCCGCAGCCCTGGGTGGAGGGGTGGGTGGTGGGGAGGTGGTCGTGCTTCCCCCGTCGGAGCGGGGTGACGTGTGTGCCCCGGGTAGTGGGTGCAGCTCCCAGCCCCTCGCTCCAAGTGCCGGCTCTGCGAGGTTGGGAAAGCGGCGCTTCCCGTCCCAGCATCCCTGCGAGTCCAGTCCTGCGCTTGGCAGCGAAACTGGGAAAGGGAGGGGAAAAAAAAAAGCAAAAGGGGAAGGGAAAATATGAGCGTCCCTGGGGGAGGGAGGGGAATCGGGCGGTGGGCCGGGCTCGGAGAGAGGGCTCATCCCCTCTGCTCGGGGCTTCATAGACCGGCCGCTGCCAGTTCGGTTCCGCCGAGGTCCCTGCCCTCCGCTCGCCTTCCCACCGCTCGGAGCAGCTCCCCGGACCCACCCCGGCCCGTTCCCGGCGCATTCCCGGAGGATGCTGTGCGCGGGGCTGGCGCTGGCGCTGTGCGCGCTGCAGCTCGTCCCGGCCGCGCTCGCCGGGCCGCAGCCGCAGCTGCTGGTGGAGCGCAGCGGGGCCCGGAGGCTCAGCAAGGTGAGGAGGGACCCCGCACCTCTCGGGCACGGAGGGGGCTGCCGGGGGGCTCGGCGGGGCGGGGAGGGGGAATACTCCGTCATTCCGATTTTCTGCCCCGTCAGGGTGGAAGATCGCTGGTGGGTGCGGGTTTGTGGCTGGGCAGGGGAGTGGAGCCCATGGAGCACCTGGGGCTCCGCAGCCCCCCGCGCTGGGGAGCAGTGCTGGAGGTTGGGGGCAGCTCGGAGCAGGAGGGATCCAGTGTTTACAAACACTTCTCAGCGCAGAAACCCAGCGGCCTCTTCTTTCGGATGATCGTCTCCCGGCTCTCATATTGCTGCTCCATCAGTGTTTTCCAGTCCAGATTCTTCTTCCCTGTTCCCACGGAGTGCTGGGCCGGGCTCATTAACACGCGCTGATGAAGACACAGCCGATTACCACGTGTAACTCTCACGCGGTGTGGAGGGAAATATTGCAATTTATTTTCCAGGAAAGCTGTGCTTGCCCGAGGGAAAAGGGAACCGGTTGGGAAGGCTGGAGGGGGCTCGGCGGGCAGCAATCTGCAGCCGCACGCTGATGCTCAGCTCGCTGGAGGCTCTGGCTGCAGACTCTTAGGCTGGGGGCTCTTGGGCTGGGGGCTCCCAGCTCTTGCTCAGTGTTGGGGTGCAGCCTACCCTTGTCCCGACTTGTCCTGAGCCCTGTGTCCTGCCTTGGGCTGCTCCCGGCGGGTGAGCAGGATGGTGGGACGGGCTGCTCAGCTGCGTGGGCTGCGCTGTGCCCGCTGGGGCTGCTGCGTGGCACCAGGCAATACAGCCTCCACCGGTTCTGCGGCTGTGAGAGCCCCACATCGTGCCATGGGGACACGGGATGCTCCGGCCAAACCTGCTTGGGAAGGGAGCTGGGACTGGTCTCTTTGCCACTTGCCTCTGGCAGGCTCAGAGGTGGCTGATGCAAACAAGTGCTGCCATCCCTCCACCTTTGAATCGGAGTGTCTTTACTGGTGGTGGCTGGAGAGGTTGGTGGGACTTGTAGGAAACAAGGGAGATGTCCCAGCATGACTCTTAACTCAGACAGGACACATAAGTGATGTCCCTCATTTGGGTGACATCTCCTTACATGTAGATTTTCATTATCCCATAGGGAAATGCTGCTTCCCTGGCTCATTTATACTCTGGATCAGGATTTGTACTCATTTGTAGCTCAGGATCAGGGCCCTGGGGTGTATCAGGCAGAGGATGAGCCCGGCTCATCTGGTCCCCGAGTGATTCCTGCTCCTATGTGGAACCAGGTGGCTGGAGCTGGTGGATGAGGGCTCGCAACAGTAGGGCTGATCCTGGATGAGGTGGGAGGCTGTGCCAACCCCACAGCCCCTCCAAGGGGATCCCCTCACACTCCTGCCCCAGCATCCCCCTGGAAGCCACCACCTGGTCCCAGCTTGCTCTGACCTGTCCCCACACACTTTGCTTGGTGCCACTGGCATGAAGAATACATCTTGCCTTGGTCACATGCAAAGTGTATGGAGGCAGAGCTGAGGCAAGTTTGGAAATTGCAGCCTGGTAATCTTTGGGTGTAAAGTACATACAAATGAACACATGAACAGGGTTTCTACAATGTCCTCAATCTTGGAAAGCTGGGAGCTCAAGAACTGGCATTTGAAGGGGCTGAAGGTCATTTTCTGGCTCTTTGTGAGCAGATGTTTGGCAGGGGTCAGAAGTGCAGCTCTGGATAAACCTCCTGCAAACACAAGAAAGGGCTTGCCCTGCCTCTAACTTCTCCTGTCCCTCGGTGCTGCAGGTTGGTGGCTTTGCCTGGGAGAACTGTGGTGACAAGAGGGACCCCGTGGTGCTGCAGAGCCTCTCTGTGGCACCTGACCCCATCAGCATCCCGGGGAGCCTGCGTGTCAGTGCAGCTGTCAAGAGTGGCAAGAGCATGGGTTCTCCTCTGAAGGTAAGTGCCAGATGTGTCTCTGTGTGGTGAGGGAGGACAGAGCTTCTCTGAACCACTGGCAGCTGGGAAATGCCTGGCACTGGGTACAGGAATGAGCAGCCCTTGGGGAGTGAGGTGCGGGGAGGTGTAGGGCTGAGCACACTGGGCTCTGTAAGCCAGAACAGGCCAGTGGGCATGGAGAGACCTGTGGTGAGAGCAGACAGTTCAGCAAGAGCCTCACAACCTTGTCCCTTGGACAGAAACCACCTGAATTGTCTCATGTCTTGGGGATGTAATGGCTTCAGGAGGGAAGTGAAATCCAAGTGCTGTGGGTGCTCCTGGAGGTCACTGTGGCACTTGTTTTTCAGCAGCCAACACAGCTGCTCCCTCCAAGGACATGCCACGGCACTGCTCAGGGAGCCTTGGGCCATGCCAGCTGCCCTGCACCACTTCTTGGGAAGTGTTTTGGAATGAGACAGAACATGTCTCTTGTCCAGTGTGCATGGGCTGTCTTGAGCAATACTCTGGTGTCTGTTTGGGCCTGGGACTGTGGGGCAAGTGCTGGGGAGTGTAGAGCCAGAGCTACAGGATGGGAGCACCCTGTTTTGGGATAGACAGAGGAAAGGAGAAGGAGGTGGGGATGTGAGGTGTTGGGCAGTGTTAGCTTAAGGGGTCAAGCTGAGGTTGGAAGAACAGAAACTGTAGGTTGAGAAGAACTGAAAGCAGGGCGGGAGGCAGGAGGGCATTAAGTGACCTCATGGACATCCCAAAGATTTCACGATCAGGAGATGAGGGAGTTGGCTGGTGAGGAGCTGTGGGTGACCCTGCTGGTTGTGCTGGTGCTGAACACCTTCCCTCCAGGCAGTGCTGGTGGTAGAGAAGGCACTGGGTGACCTCTGGATCCAGCTGCCCTGCATCGACCAGCTGGGCAGCTGCACCTACAATGACGTCTGCAGCATTCTGGATGAACTCATCCCACCCGGCACACCCTGCCCGGAGCCCCTGCTGACCTACGGCATCCCCTGCCACTGCCCCTTCAAAGCGGTACGGCCGAGCCCCTGCGGTGACGCTGGCAGTGCCAGTGGGTACCACTGTGCCCTTTGGTGCTGGCTGGGCTTTTGGTTGACCTCTTGCCTATCTGTCCCCTCTCTCCATAGGGCTCCTACTCCCTGCCAGCCAGCGATTTTGATGTGCCCGATGTGGAACTCCCTTCCTGGATGACCAATGGCAACTACCGCGTCCGGGTGGTCATCAGCAATGGCGGGGAGGAGCTCAGCTGTGTCAAACTGGCCTTCTCCCTGCACTCCCACTGAGGGGTGGGACACCGTCCCTCCTATCCCCACCAGCTTGGTCCCCTGTCCCATCCCATCCAGTTGCACCCCATCCTGTCCCAAGCCATCTCTGTGAGGTCCATTCCTTCTGCAGGCAGCCCCTGTTCCCCCTGCAGTGCCTCCTCCCCTGCTACACCCAGAGAGGCCCCTTTGGCTGTTCTGCTGTCCCCAAACCCACCACCAGGGTGTCTCCTGCCTGGACAGGGTGGCCTTGGAGCCTAACTCCAGCATGACCTGGGGTTGTTATTTTTTATCCAGTTTCTTTTTTTTTTTTTTTTTTTTCTCTTAATCCTATCAGGGCAATTTTAGACAAAAACATTCCAGGGAAAAGCAATATTACTTGGAGCAGTTCATGGGGAGTGTTTGGGAATGCTGGGGCAGGGTGGAGGGATGCAGCATGAGTTGCAGAGGGTGTCCCTGCTTCCCACCATCTCTGGCCTTAGCATGGGGCTGTTTTGCAGAAGTGTCCCCAAAGTGGCTGCAGGAGACCTGTCCCCACACAGCAGTTTTGAATCTGCTGTTGCTACGTCCCTGTCCCACATAGGGAACCAACTTGGTGGCATAAGGCACCTGTGGAGGCACCTCCCCATGCCCCTCCTGTGGCAAACATCAGGAGCACAAGAGGATGGAAACCATCCAAGCCCTACGTGGACATTCATGCTTAGGGGAGTCCAAGAGGCTGGTGATGCTCCCAGCAGCAGAAGAGGTTGCTGGTTGATGGCTGTGCTCACTCCAGAGGGGGACACAAGCCTGTGATGAGCTGCTGGAGCACAGCCTGGCTGAGGACCAGTCCCACTTATCTCATTTTTCCTCTGGGAGTGAGCTGAGGCAGGGTGCTGCACTGGGACTATCCTTCCCCTGTGCTGGCAGAGGCACCCAAACACAGCAGAATCCTGAACGTGGGATGACTGGGAGATGACCATGAAGACCAGCAGCCTGGATCCTATTTGGGGGCTTCCTGGCTGCGGCTGGGGACTGTCATTTGGGCAGGTAGCATCATTATTGCTGCAGTTTCAGGGAGGGCATGAGCCTGTCATCACTCCCCTGTGCCAGGTGCCACCAGGTACCCACATCCCTTGCTGTCCCTGCCTGCTTGTGTTATTTAGCCCCTCGATAGGGCTGGTCTTCTACAAGCACTTTATACGCCTTAACTGCTGTGGGTGTTCCTCCACCATGCAGATGTGCTTCCACTGCCTTTCTGTGCCCTCCACTCGCTTTGTTTCACCCTGTGGCTCTGCCTGGAGAAGTACTAACCCTCTGCCCCTGCTTCCCCTTCAGTGCCAGGGCAGCAACCTCATTTTGGGCAGGTTCTGCAGGTTCTTAATAAATCTTTTTACCAGGATGTAGAGCTGGTGCTTCTTGTTGCTGGGAGTGACCTGGAGGTGACATTTATTTTGCTGGGAATAGTGTGGATGTGGGTGTGAGCTGGGGGAAGTGGAGCTGGTGGGGTGGGGGCAGCGGTGGAGGATGCTGTGGCCAGTGGAACTGAGCAGCCCTGTGGCCAGTTCCTGTGTGAGGGGCAGGGATCTGCAAATGCTGCTTTCTGATGTGGGGACAGAGGGACACAGCCATGGCCCAGGGGGCCAGAGCCCATGTTGGGGGGCTTTGAGGGTGTCGCTCATCCTGGTGACCTTCTATAACCCTGACACCTGTATGGCTCTGCAGGCCTTGCTCCAAGGAACAGCCCTGCTGTGGGGGATCACAGAAGCAGGGAATCAATTAGTTTGAGAAAATCTCTGTGATCAGGAGCTCACTCTGTGAGTCTGACCTGTGGCTGAACACCGCCACGTCCACTACACCATGGTGCTGAGTGCCGTGTCGTCTTTCCTTAAACACCTCCAGGGATGGTGATTCCACCATCTCCCTGGGCAGCCCACTCCAATGTTTAATCACTCGCTCTGTGAAGAAAGGCTTCCTAAAATCTAAGCTAAACATTTCCTGGTGCAGTTTAGCACCCGTTCTCTTATCATGTTGCTGCCTGGGAGCAGAGCCTGGCGCCACCTGGCTTCACCCTCCTTTCAGGGAGCTGTAGAGCGTGAAAAAGCCACCCCCCGAGCCTCCTCCAGGCGGAACAGGGTGAGGTCCCTCGCAGCACTCGTGCTGCAGACCGCTGCCGAGCTCCGTTCCCGTCTCCGGCCGCCGCTCGCTGCCCGCGGCCCTTCGAGGCTCGGCCCTGCCGCCCTTCCCCAC
>NC_031782.1:6147882-6251853 GCF_001522545.3 Parus major | reverse complement strand
GCCAGACGCCTGTCAGCCGCCTGTCAGCCCGCGGCGTGCCCAGAGACGCAGGGGGCGCGGTGGATGCGCGGGGTCCCGGCAGTGCCGCTGTCCCGGCGGGTGCTCGGGGCAGCTCGGGAGCGCTGACAGGGCTCGGGGCTGCAGGGCCTCGTTGGCAGCGCTTGTGCACGGGCGGGTGCTCGGGGCCTGGGGGTTCTGGCAGCTGACAAGGGTGCCGGGGGTCCTTGGGGGCGCTGGCGGCTGACGTGGGTGTTCGGGGCGTGCTGGCGATGCCCTGCGTGGAGGCTGGCGTGGGGCTCCTCTCGGAGTGTCCGGCCGTGCCGTGTAGGGGGCACAGCCCCGCTGTGAGGTGCTGGGGAGGGGGCGGGATGCTCTGTGGCACTGGGAGGGTGCAGGGAGCCCCACACTCTGCAGGCTTCAGCTGTGCTGCTCTGTGGAGGGGCAAGGGGAGCTGGGCAGCACAGCCTGGCTGGATTGATGACTGATGATGTGGAGACTGGTGGGGTTTGTGCCCAGCAGCCTTCCTGTGGGGACCAGGCCATGCTGTGAAACGTTGGAGATGTTGGGACACTGAGGGTTTTCTGGAGCTGTGGGAGCACTGGGTAGCACAGGGACAAGAGGACTGATGCTGTGATGGAGGTGTCAGGCTGGCATGAATATGGTGGCCTGGGGAAGGGGTTTGTCTGTGGCCTCCCTGGCAGTGGGGCAGGGGGATCTGGCACCTCTGGCTCTCCCTTGTGTCACGCTGAGATGGGTTATTACAAGTAGTGCTTTGGAAATGACAGATTCAACATGCATGATGGGAAGCAGCAGTGAGTTTTGCTGTGAAGCTTGATTTTCCAGAAGATTTCCTGATCTACACACAGCTCAAACAGGGAGAGTTGTCAGGGTCAGCAGCAAGTCACATCTTGCTTTTGGCTTCTGGCATGGGGTTGTCACCGTAAGGGACAAATTGCTGTCACTACCCCCCCAGCTTTCCTAATATGATGAAATTACTTCTGTGTGTGGGTGGCAAAAAAGCACATGAAAGTAGCTGAGGAGCTGGATTTGAAGTGGAAACCGAATGTAGATGTTCCTGTCTTTGCTCTTTCCAATGATGAGGAAATGGCGTAGTGGGGTTTTGCTTTGGTTTTAAATGTTTGTCGTGTGGATGAGACAAGTTTTGCAGCTTTTTCTTGTTAGTTGTGGGAGAGCAGAGTGCTCGCTCCCTGCTGCTATGCAACCTTTAATCCAGACACAAGGCAGGCAAGTCACGATGAATGCATTTCCCTGGCTCTTCAAAGCAGAAAGCAGACGGGCCTGCTTGAAAGGGAATAAAACATCCACAGGGAGCGATCAGGCAGTGATGTCAACACGCTGTGTTTATCTCAAAATCATTGCTGTTGGGTACTTTGGATGCTGTGCGTGCCATCTTTGGGAAGGGTACCCATGCCCAACCCAGTCCTGCACCCCCTCTGCCCACTCTTCTTGCCCTCTGCCAACCCATGGCAGAGCCTCCCAGGTTTCTCTCCTGCCCCTTGGGCTTGTCACCGATGACAAATAGCTTCTAACGCTTTCCTTGTGTAAACTCCTGTTGCCGCTCTTCCTGGTCCCTGCCTTGCTGAATCGCCCTGCCTGCGGTGGAGCCGGTTCAGGACACGATTACGTGTCCCAGCTGTGAGGGAGGAGGCTGGGCAGGAGTGATGCATGCGCTGCCTTTGGCTCTGGAGTGCCTGCCTGCAAGCCAGCCTCACTGCTGCTCCAGAGCCTGGTATTCCATGGGACACACTGCTCTTCCTGCTGCTCTTGTAGCGTGGTGCTGCAGGTAATACTGCACTGCTGTTGTGGCCTGGATAACTGCTCCAGAGCAGCTGGGATCTGGAGCATCCAGACCTGAGGAAAAGCCCTTGTTCCTTGCTACCCTTCTGATTGCCAGGCTGGACCCTCCCAGTGGTTGCAGCTCTTGGCTTGTTTTCCATGTAGCAGCCAGGTTTGCAGAGTGGGGGCTCTGGGGGTGAAGCAGCACCTGGGTTGCCTGAGCTGAGCATTCCCTGCACAACCAGATGTGTTGGTCTGTGCTGAGGCTGCATCTGGCAGGCGCTTGCATGGCTCGGAGGGTGCATGAAGAGCTCTGGCAGGAAATGAGACAGTTTTTTGCAGTAGTAGCATTTCTTGGCTGCTTCCTCTTGCTCCCAGTTCTTTGCCAGTGCTGGGGAGTGGGATGGGGAGCACCAGGACTGCTGGGGCTGGCATGGTGCCTGGGGCATGACAGCCCAGAGGAGCCGTGGGGCAGGGACTGGGTCACCAGTCTGTGGTGCAAGAGCCTTACACATAATTTCCCTGCCTCTGGTGCTCCTTCCCCGTAGGTGTTCGGGATGCTGGGTGTGGCGTGTGTGGGAATTGAACCAGCTGACTGTTGTCCAGATAAAGGTGTGAGGCTTGTGCTGGTGCTCCTGGCTTTCTGGACACTATTGGAGTTTCTGCTGGAGCAAGAGCTCCAGGCTGTGCAGGGCCCTCATCCTGGGAATGAAAAGGGAAGCCCCTTTTTCCCATAGGCACCTCCTTGGCTTTGAAGGGCAGGTGTTTTGCTGTCAGCACATGGTCTGTGCTCCTCTCTGATGGGGATATGATGAATTTTTGTAAAAATTCTCTTTAATATAAAGTCTCCAATAAGGGGGGGGGGGGAGAAAAAGGGAAAAAAAGAGAAGTTAGGAAACTTTCCCGTCCCTGGCAAGAGCAAGCTGTTCCCTTGCAGCACACTGTGTGCGAGTTAAAAGCAGTTACACTTTCCTGGCCCATCCACTTGACAGCCCTAGTCCCGAGTGCCAGAGCAGGGGACACAGTGCCAGCATGTCCCCTCCTACCCCTCTGCCTGTGGTGTCAAACTCACCACCCTTAGAGCAGGGGTACGCAGCTCCTTTGCCTGACATGAAGTTGGTCACATCCAGGCTCTGCCTGCAGGATCCTGACCCCATTCTCTCTGGGTGTGCCCAAAACATGGGCACGAGCCTGAAGGAAGAGCCAGTGGGAATGTGCCATGCACCTTTGACCTTAGGACATGCCAACTCTGATTGCTTGGGCGGGAGCATGTGGCTGTATAAAAGCCCTGGAGGAGACCTTGCTCTGGCAGTGTGAGCCAGTCTCTCTGCACAATGGCTGACCCCAAAGAGCCTGGGAATGGGGCTGTGGAGCTGGGCACCCCTAATGCCGCTGCCCCCACAGGGACCATGTCCACCCGGCGCCTCCGCAGTGAGGACTACAATGACTACAGTTCCACAGACGTCACTCCGGAGGGGAGCCCTCCCGACGGCATGAACGGCTTCGCACACCCCGAGTCCTACCAGCGCTTCGGGGAGACCAATGGGACAACGTGAGTGATGCTTCCCTCTTTCCTGGGCTGGCCTGGCACTGGGAAGGGTGGAGGAGGTCATGGTGGCTCCCTGCTGACTTTGCTGGAGGATGGTGGAGCTGTGGTTTTATGGGGAGCTCTCATGAGGGTGGTGAGGGCAGAGCTGTGGTCCTGCATCTGTGGGCTGCTGGCACCAAGCGAGCAGCTGCCCCAGTGTTGCTCTTTGCTCTCTGGTGAAGCTGGGATTGCTGGCAGTGGGCAGTGATTGATGCTTTTCCCAGGATTTTCCCACTCCACCTCGGTTCGATGGGGAGCTCTGGCAAACAGACAGCATGCCCAGATTCAGAGGATATATGGGCATGTTGCAGCTATGTGCTGAGGGCTTTCTTGTGCCTAGGTGTGCAGAGGTGTGCTGTCTTTGCCTGGCAGAGACTGATCCCTTCAAGTCAGAGACATTCCTTGTGCAGCTCATTGGTGCTGGGCTGTGCTTTTGCTGGGTTTTGCAAATGCCTGCCCAAAATCTGTTTGTTAAGTCTTTGCTTTCACACCTAGCTTGATCCCAGCTGGCTGAGCTGGGTTCAGGGGACAGGATCATGACCTCCACATGCATTCCCTGCAGCGGTTCAGAGCTGCTGTGGTAATTAACAGGATAAGCTGGGTGTGGGTGTGGGTACCTGCTGACAGTGACCTCTGCATCTGCTCTCCCTCAGGTGGTACCAGACCCTGATCCATCTGCTGAAGGGGAATATTGGGACGGGGCTGCTGGGACTGCCTCTGGCTGTGAAGAATGCTGGCATCCTGGTAAGGCAGCTTAGCCCTGCTGTGCTGGAGCCTGTGGGGCAGAGTGACCCCAGGGCACTGGGCAGCTCACATTGCTGATGTTGGGGGTGTTGGGGCTTGAATCCCTGCCCAGACACCTCTCAGCATTTGGTGACTTGCACCTGTTTGCACCCCAAGCTCTGTGGCTTTGTTTTGCTCCTGCATTGTTGCTGTCTGGTGTGGGGGAGTTCAGTGTGTGAGCTGGACCAGTGGTTTCCTCTGCTGGGGTCAGGCAGGACACTGTGTCCAGGCCATGACCTCTTCATCACCTGCATAGTAGAGATGTGCAAGATAGTGTGGAAAACAGTCCTGGAAGTGCTTTGCTACACCCAGACTGCCCCAACTTGCTTCTTTTGCGTAATTTCTGCCAAGCTCATGGCTCTGTCAGGTTACTTGGTCCTGGGGGGCTGGTTTCTGGGAGCTGCACTAGAGCTCTGGTTCAGCCTCCAGTAGTATTTACACTCACCCAGCTCGTGGAGTTCTGTCTGGAAGTAGAAGGTACCGTGCAGCTCTGCCTTTGGCCATCAGAGTGCAGCCTTCCCCCTCTCTTCCCTGCAGCTGGGTCCTCTGAGCCTGCTGGTGATGGGAGTCGTGGCTGTGCACTGCATGGGCATCCTGGTGAAATGCGCCCATCACTTCTGCAACAGGTAAGGAGCAACTCCCCTTCTTGGCCCTGCAGCTCCTACAGTTCTTCCCTCTTGCCCAAAAAGCCCTGGGGTTTTTCTGAAGCCCCTCAGCAGCAAGCTGCCCATGCTGAAGCCTCAGCTGGGAACTGTTCTTCTTTTTCACAGGAACTCTTTTCCTTTTAATATCACTATTTGCCTTTGGAACTAGCAGACAGGGCTGATGTGATCATCCTTCTCTCTTCTCTGGGCAGGTTCCAGAAGCAGTTTCTGGACTATGGAGGTGCTGTGATGTACGGGCTGGAGGCAACTCCCAGTGCCTGCCTGAGGACACATGCCATCTGGGGAAGGTACTGCTCCCCTGCCCCAGGCAGGGACTCGCCTTTGAGTCCAGAATGTGCTGCAGCTGGGACAGAAGAGCCTCTGGTCACTGAGCTGTGTCAGCAGATAAGCACAAGTGACATAAAATGCTGTTTGGCTCACCTGCCCTTGAGTGCTCAGTGTCCCCCAGAGGGTAATGCTGAGGTCTTTGATCCAGTACTGTCCCGAGCCAGATGTGACTTATACTAAATGCGTGGGATAACTAAGTCTCCACAGCATAACAAAGGGGTGAATAGGGTCTTGCAGTGCTGGTTGATCTTGCTAGACATGGAACATGTCCAGTGGCTGCTCCCTGCCCTGTGGGTGTCCCACATTATGCCACACAGACCGTTGCACATCAGGATGGGAGCAGTCTCCTCTTCCCGTGTCCCGGGAATGCTGTCTCCAACTCTGACAATTCTCTGACAAGCAGCAGACTGGAGGTGCTAAACCCAAATAGGAGACTTTTCTCCTGAGGCTGGTCCTGACCCTGTGGAAGGGATAGGAGGGGAAGACTAAAGATCCTGAGACCTGTGAGGTTGGGTGGAGGGAAGGTCCTCTCTCCTGACCACAGAGAAGCGAGCTGGGTGTGCTCTGGCCTGTACACCCCAGCCTTGGGGAGAGCAGCATTGCTGCACTGTGCAAGTGCAAACCAAAGCAACCCAAGTGGGCTCTTATTTCTGTATGATCTGCAGCAAAGGGTCTTCTTTTGCTTTCCAGGCGTATAGTGGGACTTTTCCTGATCATCACTCAGCTGGGTTTCTGCTGCGTGTACTTTGTCTTTCTGGCGGACAATCTGAAACAGGTTGGACTTACACCTCCTTCATGAGCTGGGGGGAGGTGAGAGGGTGTGAAGGTGCTTGGGTTGCTCTTAGCTCCTGTGTCCTGTGCCCTGTTTTCCACCAAAGGTCTGATTTCTGTATGGTGTGCTGCTCAGGAAAGTCCACTCCTCTGCCCAGATACTTTGGAGGATTTTCCTGTTCAAACAGAGCAGGTTTTCCTGAGAATCTCTGATTTTGCAGAGGTGCTGAAAGTCTCTGTGTTGCCCAGGAAAAGTGGGGCCAGTCTTACAGAGGGAACAGCAGGAAAGGGATGAAAGCAGAGGGACCATGCCTTTTCTGTCCTGTCCCCCTCAGTTAATTGGTTTATTGGTGTCAATGGTAATGTGTGGGTCCCAGGACCTGCTGTGAACCTCTCTTCTCCCTTCCTTGGATCTGTTTGCATTCCAGTTTCTTTCCTCATCCTGTGGCTCTGAAGCTTAATTACATCTTTAGAGAAGGAGTTTCTTCCTGCCAGGCCTCAGGAGGAAATAAACAGAAACCCTGAACCGCTTGGCTGGCTCCTGTTCTGTAAGAAACTGGGAATAATGAGTCCCCATTCCCAGCCTCCACCAGCTCAGTGCCTTGCAGGCACTACTCAGCTTTTTTGCATGTGTTCTCCTGCTCTGCTCTTGCAGCAGTGTTCTGGTCGCTGCCACCATGGCTGTGTCCTTTGTCAGCTCTTCAGTGATGGCCATCAGCTTCAGAGGGGGCTCCTGGGGAGAAAAGGGGGGTCCCTCCAGTGCTCCTCCTGGAGCAGCAGCTGAGGAGATTCCTATTGTGGGGTGCCAGGAGGAGTAAACAGCTCAACACTGGTGATCTGATGCCACCAGCCCCGAGAGCAGGAGGGACCAGGGTGTGGGCAGGGCCAAGCTGCTGCTGCTGGTCCCCCCCTGGGAACAGCCCCCTGCTCCACTTCAAGGTGGGCTTCTTTCTCCTCAGCCCCTCACAGCAGAGACTGAAGGCTGTCTCAAGCCTCAAGGGAAATTTGCAAAAACCTGCAAATCCACACCATTTTTTTGGGCCACAGGTGGGAAACCCCTTGGCTTTGGTTTTGGAATTTTTTTGGGTGGGGAGAGGGGAGTGTTGCTTGTTTCTTTTTGTGGTGAGGAATAGCGTGTTAGGTGGGGAGTCATGGTGCAGGTGGTACCTTGGGCAAGGTGCCACTGTGTTGGGCAGGGCTTTGGTTTGGAAATGGCTTTGGAACAAGCCATGAAGAGGCAGGGCAGGCTGGGGCTTGAGCAGCACTGTCCCATGGGTGCGTGGCCCTGCACTGCCCTCTCCCACACAGAGGATGCTGGTTTACAAAGAGTTCTTCAGTCCCTCCTCTGGGGAAAGACTTGCTCCTCTGAAGCAAGTTAAAACAGTTTTCGGGCTGCTCTTTGCTGCAGTGACTGGACAGAACCTGCTACCTGACCCAGCTTGGTCATTGGTGTATTGGTGATTGAGGGAGCCCACGCTGTTGGGGGTGATGGCTCAGCCATCTGGTTCCTGGGTCTGAGGCTACCCCTGGAAGTGAGCACATGGCCTGGAGTCCCTTTGGAATGAAATACCCCAAGGAAAGGATGATTTTTCTTGAAGAAAGTGAACTTGGGGACTTGCAGTAGTTTGCAGGTGTCTTTGCACGTGAACGGGGTGCTGGGTAACTGAAGGACTGCGTGACTTAGATAAAAACTTGGTGCAACAAGAGGAAAAGGACCTTTGGAAATAGCACTTAGTGCCTCTTTCCTCTCTTCTCAACTGACCTTGTGGGCAGTGCAAACATAGAGCCTGTGCTCTCTGCCCTCTGCGTGCCTGGCTGCTGAGTCCTCCTGCTTGGTGAACCTGGGCTCAGGCAGGATTTGCTGTCCTGGCTCAGGTGCCATAGCCAGTTCCACCTCTGCCCCTGCAAGACAACAGGGATTTGCTTCAGAATTATCTGAAAACACATGTTGGTTTGATTTTAATCAGATAGCTGTGTTTGAAGTGAGCTCTTGGAGCACTGTGACCCACCTGGGATGAGCTGCTAACATCTGCAGCTTTCAGACTTGTGTGATGGGGTTCACCAGGCTTCCTGTGCTTCCCCAGGTTGTGTCTGCTGCAAATGGGACCACCAATGACTGCAGCTCAAACAGGACAGTGGTGATGACCCCCACCATGGACTCTCGCCTGTACATGCTTTCCATCCTGCCTTTTGTGGTGCTGCTCACGTTTATCCAGAACCTCAAGGTCCTCTCCATCTTCTCCATGCTGGCCAACGTGGCCATGCTTGTCAGCCTTGTTGTGATCTACCAGTACATCGTCAGGGTACGTGTGTATGGCTCCCCTCTCTCATTTCTGTGCTCTCCCATGTTTTGGCAGGTGGAAAGAGCTTGGCAGTGGGGTATTTGGGTGCTGTGGGGTGCTGCTTGTTCCTGTGGGCATAGTGGTTCCCTCTGCTCTGCAGGGCTTTCTCTGCAGCATGGGGCTGTGACAGGGAGTGATGGGAACAGGCCAGGTCTTCCCCATCCTCTCTGTGTCTGAACTCTGCATGGGCTTTTTTCCAGGACATTCCTGATCCCAGAAACCTGCCTCTGGCAGCAGCCTGGAAGACCTACCCTCTGTTCTTTGGCACTGCAATCTTTGCTTTTGAAGGCATCGGTGTGGTAAGTCTGGGCGTGTGGCAGTGGGGCTGCTGCACAGGAGGCTCAGCCCTGCTCGGACTTGCCGCAGCACCTGCTCTGCTTTGCAGCTGCAGTTGCAGCTGAACTTCTCTGACATAGCCCAAATTCTGGATGATGCTGTTAGCTTTAGCTCCAGGCTGTATCCTGGGTCAAACTCTGGTGCTTCCATCTGAGGCTGGAGGAGCACATGTTCCAAACCTCAGGAGGTTGGTTGCTGCTTTAGAGGTGGCTTTATCTGGCAGTAGATCTGGAATCACACCAGCCTCTGCCTTGGGCTCTGCTGGCTGACCTGCAGATGAGGAATTGTCCTGAGTCTTGTTAGCAGGGTGGATCCTGAAGTTGCCTAAACGGGAGGCCAAAAAGTGTGGCATGAAAAGATGTGATCCGCTCCTTCCCACCCTGCTGCGGAGGCACTGAGATCTCCCTTCGGCAGCCACGTGGCCCCAGCCTGCCTGTGCAAATGGGCCTCTCATGCAAGATGCTGTAAATAGACCAAGTGTGTCTGTGAAAAAAGCTTGGGGGGTGGGTGGTGAGCTTAATGACTCCCTAAGATGTTGTGGGTTGTTTCCGGGAGCTCCCTTCAAAGGAGAGAAAAATGTTTTCATCTCAGTATAAACTGGCTGTGTAAACACAGGGCTGGAGAGGGCCAAATCCGTTACAGGAGGAGTGTTTACTGCATGCTATGCCCTGGGCAGAGGGCTCTTGCCAGCCAGCACTGAGGTGCAAATGCTCTCTTCCTCGTGTGACTTGGAGGTGAAGAAGCAAATAAAAGTTATTCCTGTCCTGCCTCCTCACCAGATCTGCTACTGTGTCTCTTCTTGAAATCAACACCGTCCAAGGACAGCTATAAAATTGTTTGCTGAAGGCCTATATTTAGTGTTAGTAGTATAGAGGTGAGAGAATTACCTCTGTCCTTCCTCTTTTTATTGTCCTGCCTGGTTGAAATCTGTCCAGACAAACTTGATAGCAGAGAAGAGTGTGTCTTGGTCTTTCCAGGATTTGCTGGGGAAAATAGGACAGTGTAAAATAGTGGGCATGGCTGTGCTGTTTTGGGGTGCAGAGTGTAATGCACCCAAGGTATAGGGTGCTTGGCATTGCCCCAAGACCCAGCACTGGACACAGCTGGCAGCCTGCTGCTCTGTCATCTTCCTCCTCCTCTTCTCCCAGGTGCTGCCTCTGGAAAACAAGATGAAGAACCCGCGGCAGTTCCCAGTCATCCTCTACGTGGGGATGACCATTGTCACCATCCTGTACATCAGCCTGAGTGTCCTGGGCTACCTGCGCTTTGGGGCCGACATTCAGGCCAGCATAACACTCAACCTGCCCAACTGCTGGTGAGTCCCTGTGGGCAGTGGAGGGATGGGGGGGCTGGGGAGTGAGGGGCCCAGACAGGCAGGTGGGAGAGGGCAACCTCACTCCTTATGGGAACTAATCTGGGTAAGCTTGAGGAACTGTGCAGTAGGCAAACTTCAGGGAGTTTGACGAGGATTGTCAGATGCATGGGTTGGAAGAGGCTTGTTGCTGTAGTGTCTGAGCCTGGTCTTGGAGCTCAGGCTGCTTCATCAAGGTTCCTGGTGGTCCCTGCTGGGGTAGGTGCAGCTCTTGCCTTTTTCTTGGAGCCTTGTGGCATGTTTTTGGGGCTCATCAGTGCTCTGGCTAGCAGATGTTGAACACAACCCCCATGCAGCCATACCAGAACATCACTGAATTGTGCAAAACCCACTTCTCTTCCTCAAATGTAGCACGTGAAAAACCAATCCAAAGCTGGGAGCTCCCAGAGGGAGTGAGATGTGACATCTTCGTGTGTGGGTTGTGTTCCTTGTTTGCAGCCCTGGAGCTCAGACTCCCACTTCTGGGCTCCACATTGTGCCTGGATGTGGCTCATCTTGAGCCAATGCTTTGCCTATGAGCACTGGTGCCATGAAGATACCCCTTCCTTCTGTGGGGGCTGATCTCTGCAGCAGCCTCCCAAACCTGTCTGTCCTCTTGGACCTGGTGAAGCCTCTAGAGATGCTCCAGTTTCTGTCTGGAGCCCTGTGGCCTGACCCCATGCCTGCCTACCTGTTTAGAGGAGTTGTTTCTCCTCTTGCCAGGGCTGGTGGCTGCTGCAGCAGCTGCCCAAGATGTGTGCTGCTCTGTCCCTGGGGATGGGTGGCTGCTCAGTGTCATGGCTCCATACTCATCCACAGGAGAAATGCAAACAGTTCTCTTTGACGATCTCTGCTGGCTTGAAATCCTGCAAGAGACCAGAGTGAGACCTGGAGCTGGGGGTGCCTGTCCTCCACTTCAGCCCATCCTCTCTGCTCGTAGTAGCACCTCTCACCACGCACTGTGACTCATTGTCTCACTGTTGGAAGAAATTTGGGCAAGACTTAAGGTTTGAGTCATTGGGGCTTCCACATGCTGTCCTTGTAGAGCTGCGCAGCTGGGGCTGTGGAGACAGCAAAGATTTGACAAAAATAGATCCTGGCTTTGCTTTAATTATTTCTGTGTGGGTTTCTTTTCAGTTTGAGTGCATGGATGTTCATTCATGCTGGGTCTGTGTAGTGACTGCACTGCTGGATGTTGGTGTTGGTGTGGTGGAAGATCCTGCTCCTGCCAAGAGCCTTGTCTTGTCCCCTGCAGGGGTTGGGAGCTCTGCCAGGCCCCTGCTCTCAGTGAGGAGGGATGGGGCTGGTGGAAGGATGTGCCTGTGTTGTCGGCACATGTTGAATCCCATGCCAAGCACAGGAGGTGTGTGTCCCTTCTGCTCAGTAAACTGCAGTACAGTGTGGAGGGGACGAGGTCCTGCTATTTCTCCTGAAGGTGGAAAACAAGTCATTTCCAGGTTTGGGTTCTGCATGCCACATCCTGCACCTGAAATGCTGCAAAGGGGCATCTGCAGGGAATCTCAGCTCTGCCCTGAAAAATGACATTCTCTTGGAACAGGTCCTTAGAATGGGATTACTATGACCTGCTAGGCTGCAAAGAGAAGAGTGCAAATCCATGTTTCTAGAAGTATCCACATCTTCTGTCTTTTCTTAAAGTAAACTACTGAAAGTATTCTAGAGTTACTTTTCTAAAAGTAACCATAGGGTTTTTTGGATAGTGAGGAGAGAATAGCCCTTTGGGAGCAGTGTCTGGGGAAGCCTGAGCACGTGGCAGGGCAGCTGCAGGGAAGGTGTGTTGTGGTCCTTGTCACTCGGCACACAGGACACCTTGATGTTTGTGCATGTTGCCTCTTGGCAGTGGATGTTGGACTTGGAAATGGCTTATCTCAAGTAAGAGCTGTGATAGTTGAGATAAAGTCTTCACTACCACTCCTGTGGATTAAACCACCAGTGTTGGGTGAAGACTTGCTCTTAAAATTAATATCTTGTCCATTCTGCCTTGCCCGTGGGTTTTATTCCTGGCAGTAAAAGGCTGGGCTGCAGGAGCTGGTCATAAGGGCTGTGGGTGAGCAGTCACGGGGTTTGCCTGCAGCCTGGGAGACAAGGCAAGGATTGTGGTGGAGGTAGAGCAGCCTTCCTTAGCTGTAGCCATTGCCTGGAGGTCTCTGGAGCAGATCTGGTGAATGTTTCAGGAATTGTTGAGTTACAGGGTGACTAAGGGCTTTTCCAGTCTCATTTCTCTGAAACCACAGCTTCCTCAAATGAAGAGTGTGTCAGTTCCCAATGCCCAGGTCTGACCACAGTGTCCAAAATATGGTGCTGCTGTGCAGAAATCCCTCCTTGCCTCCTAGGGAGGGTTGCCTCACTGCACCATCTGAAGGGTGAAGAAATGCTGTAGTGAGGGGGAAGCTGTTGGGTTGCATGGGGCCAGTTGGAAGGTAGGTAATGACAGAGCTTATGGTCCCAGGAGGGTATTTCACTTCTTGCAGCCTGTTGGGATGGCCTGGCATGACAGTCTGTGGTTGGCAGAGTGCCTCTCCAAGGCCCTGCATGGGCCTGTATTTTCGGTGGATCAAGGGTAATGCTTGAATTCTTCCTCTTCTTGGTATTTAAAATGCCCTTTGATCTTGTTGTCCTGGTTCCTGACCTGTGCAGGACAGGTACACAGCCTTCTTCTGTACTTTTTTTAGTAACAGCTATTAATCTTGAATTGCCCTGGAGCACTTTATGGCTTTTAGAGAATCACTTTCTTGGGAATACAATGATAAGATATGCCAGCCATGGGTCGGTGGCTCAAGGTTCCTGTGCACACATGTGATTGCACAGGTGCACTCTGGAGATAACTTTGTGTTCAGTTTGCCTCTGGAATCTCAGAGTAATTCTGGTTGGAGAGGACACCATGGGATCACTGGGTCCTCTCACCTGCTCATAGAAGGCCCAGCTTAATTCTTGAGTATCAGTAAGGACAGTGATTCCCTACCAATCCAGGCCCTTCTTCTGGCCCTTAACTATCCTTTGGAGATGCAGCTCTGTCCCATTGCACCTGGTTGTTCTGCTGTGCAACTCCAAGAAGAGCGTGTTACTCTCTCCTCCATGCCCTCCTATTAGGCAGCTGAAGGCATTAATAACATCCCCTTTTAACCTTCTCATCATGCTGAACTGGCCCAGGGCTTGCAGCCTCTTTTTGTACATCATGCTCCAGCCCCAACCATCTTAGTAGCCTGCATTCTGCAGATAAAGTCAGTGTCCTGACCTGGGAGTATCAGGGCTGGACACAATACTCAAGATGCACAAGCCCCAAACAAGAAAATAATCTCTTGATCCCTGTCCTTAACCTCCTGGCTGTGCTTTTGCTAACACAGCCTGCTATGTGATTGACTTTTGTCACTGCTACTGGCTGATGTTCAGTCTGCTGCCCACCAAGACCCCCAGGTGCTGTTCTCTTGGCCCCAGCCCTTCCCACATGTGGGAATTTGTGTTTCTACTTGAGCTTTGCCTGTGACATCATGTTGCTCCAAGCTGTGTCAGCCATTTCCTTCAATTTGATCTTGCTTGGAATTTTCTGAGAATGTGCTCTGGGTCACTGAAAGCTCATCCACGTTACTGATGAGGATATTTCTATGATTGCCCCTTGGCAAATCCCTGCTGGCTGTTCAGTGTCCAGTATGTGCCTAGCAATGGATGCCAGAACTTAACCCATACTTTTCTGGGGATTGAGGTGAGGCTGATTAGCTTGTACCTTCTCTCATCCTTCTTGAAGGTGGGTATTAGTCTTCTCCCAAGGCAGCAGGACCTCTTCCTGAGCACCCTGCTCTTTTGAAGATCAGGTGGCTTCAGGCTCCAGTTGGCTTCAACCTTGAATACATCTGGTCCCATAGACTTGTGTAACATTCCATTCACTTAGGTGATCCCTAACTCCATCTGTAGGAAATGTTTGACTGCCAGACTCTGCTGCAAGCTGTCTTGCATGGGAATACTTGGATTTCTCTGATTTAAGGCTGTTGTGGAGGGTGAATGCTGAGACCCAGCATACAGAAGGGCACAGGCCCAAAGAAGGTTGGAGGGAAGGCAGGAGCCAGATACATTCCTCAGCTTGGATCCACGCCATATTTGCCCAAGTGATATGGCCATGTTTCCTGCTTGGTTAACGTGTCTTGAGTTGGGGAAGGCTTAGGACCATATGTGAGGTCACCAGATGTTACTTCTCTTTTGGAGAGGCTTTTTCTGCTGAGGGCAGAGATGGGGCTGGGAGGCTTTGGTCATCTGTGAGGGCCTCTCTCCTGCAGCCACACTGTATCACTGCAGGATCTGGGACATGGTGAGATTTGACTTGGGGTGAGCCCAAGGTGCTGTTTGTAGCCTGCCTGCACTCTGCCTTCTGCTCAGCCCAAACTGCTCTTTTAACTCTCTTCCCCCCAAACATGTATCATGCGGCATTCCAAAAATAGCTGCTCTTTTTTGTTTGATGGAGGAGGCTGAGTTGCCTGTTCACATCGCTTTGCTTTTGGAACATTGTGATGTTCACTCTGCATGGAAGCCCAGACTTACCCCAGCAGTGCCATCCTCTTCCCCTCCTCAGAAGCCAAGCAGTAGCTGGAATGTGTCATCATGGCTGCATCTGATACATGTCTTTTCTGTCTTTTGCTCAGTAAAAGTCCTTGTGAATTAAGTGCATCACCCCAAATTTTCTAAGAGTGTTCAGGAGTTGAGACCTCTGGCTCACAAAAGTCCTTGCAGAGCATTCCCCTTCTGCTTTCTGCTGTTGACGTTGCAGGGGCTTGAGCAAGAGCCTGTCTCACTGTGTCCTTGTCCTTTCCAGGCTGTACCAAGCTGTCAAGCTGCTCTTCTCCTTTGGGATTTTCTTCACCTACGCCGTGCAGTTCTACGTGCCTGCCGAGATCATCATCCCTCCCCTCGTGGCGCGGGTGTCGGAGCGCTGGGGCTGGCTGATCAACCTGCTCCTCAGGGTGGCCCTGGTCTGTGTGACCTGTGAGTACAAACCACCTTGTCTGACTTTCCCTGTGAGGCTGTGGCATCTCCTTCCCACTGAGCCTTCTCCCCTCGCCCCAGCACCTCTAGCCCTGCTGCTCAAGCCCTCACAGCTGGCAGTCCCTGGGCCTGGCTAATACAAACCAATGGGTCAAGTGGCCTCCAAGGAGCAGCAGCAGTGGTCCTTTGCCCCTTCTGTATGAGACCAGTCTTCTCAGTGGAGGAATTGTAAACTGCATTGTTTAGAAGTGGCAGATCCCCATGAAGCCTCAGGCCTGGGGATGGCAATTCTGTGGATCACCGAGTCCCACCAGGGTTTGCATGAAATGCCCAGCACAGGGTTCAGTGCCAGGGCAGCCTAGCCTAGAGGCTGTTTTCTGTAGGCAGTGTACAGCCAGGCTCCTCATGCCTGTGTGATGGGGACACGACTGCAAAGGAGTCACTGACTGTGAGGGATGGGCTGTTCTTGTGCCCACACACTCATTGCAGCGTGGAGCACAGCAGGACACAACTGACAGGGTAGGTGACCCCTAACCAGAGCCCTGGTGTGCTGCTGGGCAGGTGTGCCTGGAGCAGCCCCACAGGGTCCCTTCCCTTCATGGTGTGTGGTGCCTGTAGTGAGGTTTTTGTGGAACAGGCTCCTGGCTCGAGCGTGGTGGACCTATAGGAAAGGTGTGGACTTAAATAAGGTGGTATCTGATTTTGGCTAGCTTCTGTTCCTGAAGACTAAATGCTTGCTGTTGTCAGCACAGCTGAGATGCTTGACTGAGCTCCCTGGCGTCTCCTGCTGAAATGGAGCTTTGCTCCATGGCTTGATGATGCTGATGCACCAGAGGTGAACATCAGGGACCTGGCCCTGCATCCCAGCTGGCTTTGGTTTAGGTTTGAGAGGAGCGTGGTGCTATCTCAGGGTGGTGGAGCTGGCTGAGAGCAGGGTGCTGCTGTTTCTGGCTCTCACTAATGAAAGGCCAGAAGTGCTGCATTAACAGAAGTGGGCAAGGCCCATTTCCTCTGCTCTGAGTTCCTGAAACCTTGATGTCCTCAGAGGATGCAGGGATGAAATCCTGACATGCTAGGCAATATGCTCCGGCCACCCTCTTACTGTGGGTGAACTTGGAACTTGCTTGTGGGGTTGGAGCCTCTCCTGGAGGGTGTTGGGCTGTGCCAAGCCATGAAGTGAAGGCTTGGAGAGATGGGATAGCTTTAGGCATCGGCAGTGGCTGTACCCTCCTATTTGGGGGTAGGGAGGCAGCAGAGGTGTTGGTGGAAGGATGCAGGTTCCTTTGTACCTCCTCCCCTCACCCTTCCATGTAAGGGATCTCTGTGGCTCCTGCTGAGGATAAAAGCGATTAGGGGGGTTGCATGAATATTTATTGGATGATTGTGTGGCCACACAACAAGCCCTCACCAGGGCTTTGGCTCCCAAAGAGAGGATACAATCTGGTGTGTATGGGTGTTTTTCAGGCTTAAACTTCAAAACCAGCATGCTTAAAACCCCTTTGAATTAATACCTGCAGAAATCAGACCGTTTCCCCGGAGGCTGAGGACTGCAGCTGGTGCTTCAAATCTGCTTGTTTTAGAGGGGAGTTAATAATTTTGTTTACTTTTGAGTCCAAAGAGCAGAGTGGGGTGGGCTGAGGATGCTGTTGGAGGGGAGCAGCTCTGCTCTCCTCAGAGGCTGCTGGAGCAGGGATGCTGCTTGCAGTAGTCACCTGGCAGAGCACTCCTTTGGCTCTCTTCAGGCCTGAACACCAGGCTAAACTGCCTCAGGACCTTTGTTGCTGTTTCCCTTGGTGAAGGAGTGGTTTATCTCTAGGCTTATCCAGATGACAGCAGCGCTGCAGTTGTGACACAGTCAGTCTCCCAAGCCTTCCTTCTGCTGCAGCTCCATGGGTGATCTTTGGGATCAGGGAGGCTGTAACAGCCTCTCTTGCCTGTAGCTGATGGCCTGTTTTCTCCAGATTTGGAGAACAAATCCCTCCAGTAAGGAGCCCTGAGATGTTCCTTCTCCACAGGGGCTGCACCTGCCATGGTTCTAGCTGTCTACTGTTTCTAAGCAGAAAAGCTTTCAAAGCAATAAACCAATTTATTTCTCTCAGTCACTGGTTAAGCACTGAAGTCTGCCTTGATAGCAGAGGGTTGTCTTGTGTTGTGCAGAGCTCTGGTGACATCCCTGTCCTCTCCTGGTGCCATGCAGGAGGAGGAGGAGCAGGAATATTCTGGAGCTCCAACTGCTAAGCTCAAGTTATCAGGAGTCTCCCAGGGGGATTTTCCTTGGCTACAGTTCTCACCTAACAAATGTTCTCCCCCAGGCTGTGCTGTGGGCGTGCTGCTGCTGGAGCAGCTCTAAACACAGGCAAACCACACGGATTGATTTGGGGTGGGGGGAGATGCCTTTTTTTCCCCTTCTCCTGCTTTTATGGGGTTTCTGAGGCTTTATGGCTCCCCAGGTGTGGGGAGCAGGAGTGCTGGCTCGCACAGGGGGGTCGGGAATGCTGGCAGCCAGCGGCACCCATCCTGCTTAGCCCTGGAGCTTGTTCTGGTGGTGCCCAGGGCGACAAAAAGGCTTGTTAATTTAACAGCTTAATTGCTTCTTGGGGAGGAGTTGCTGGAAAAATACGCAGCCATGTCTTCTGTCAGGGAGGAAGGCAGGGTTGTGACTCAGCCAGTGGCATCCCTGGGTGGGGTTTTGCCAGCTTTGACACAGGGAGGAGTCCCTGCTGTCTGGGAGGTGACAGCACTGATGTGGTGTCCGTTCCTTCTCCAGGCGTGCTGGCCATCCTCATCCCACGCCTGGACCTCGTCATCTCCCTGGTGGGCTCCATCAGCAGCAGCGCCCTGGCTCTCATCTTCCCCCCGCTGCTGGAGATTGCCACCTACTACTCCGAGGGCATGCACCCCCTCGTCATTGCCAAGGACATCGCCATCAGCCTCTTCGGCTTCGTGGGCTTCGTGGTGGGCACGTACGAGGCGCTGGTGGAGCTGGTGGCACCCGCGGCCACCGTGGTGAACGCCACCACTGTCCTGGTGCAGTGAGCGTCCCCTCGGGATGCGGAGCTGGGGGTGCATGGACACCTGGCACTGCTCTCCTGGGAATGGCCTCCCCTCTCCTCTTGGGAAGCGTGGTGGGTTTGGTCTGTGAGGGGATGGGGCTGCCCAGCACCGCCCGGCTGCGGCAGGATCCTGCCCTGGGCTCCGTCTGGAAGGTGGGATCCAGGCTGGGCCAGTGCCTTCCCTGGGGCTCCTAGGGCAGGTGGTAGAGCAAAACAGTTCCTCTGTAAATAGGCACTTTGAGAGGTGAGGAATCCCAGGGATGTAGATTTTATTTTATTATTTTTTTTAAATACCAACCTTTCCATATTTCCCCTGTCCCTTCAGTCAGGGCGGGGAACAGGGACTACTCTTTTTTGTGCCAGTTTGATTTATTTTATTTTTTTTTCCCTGAGCACTTTATTTTTACAGCAACAGACAAACCTCAGCTCAGGTTAGAGAGTGTGGAGCTCCCTCCTCACCTCGGCCTTGTGGGGAGGGTGGGCAGAGGCTGAGGTTCGGAGCAAGCCGGGGCCCACAGCTCTCTGTCCGTGGGATCCCCAGCTGTGGGCACTGGCTCCTGCAATGCTTCAGCTCTGTTTCCAGCTGCCTTCAGCAGGAAGTCTGAGCAGGCCCTGGAGCTGGGCACTGGGCATGGCACCTTCCTGGCCTGGGAGGGTTTGCTGACCCCTGGCCCACGCTTTCAGTAGTGACACTTCTTTATCCCCATCCAGCGCACAACCCGATGCTTGGCTTTCAGAAGCTTTACAGAACCGAGGCGTGTGGGGAGCAAACAGGCTCTGCCATAACGAGGGGCTGAGCTGGTCCCCTTTGGGTGGGATGGGGTGTCCCCAGGGGTCACCATGTGCTGCCCACATGCCACAGGAATACATCACCTTGTTTACAGTGCCTGAGCTGGCCCTGGCACGCTCCGCCTGTGTCTGCAGGCCGATACTGAATGTCAAATCACACACAAAAACTCCATAATATTTCTGTTTTTAACCCTTCCTCTCCTAGTTCCACTCCTTCTGCATCCTCTGCTTCCACCCAGCTCCTCTCCTCCTGTAGGATGCAGCTCCCTGCCATTTCTCCCTGTGCTTCTGTTGCTTCTTTTGTCGTCGCTGGTGCATGCCTGGTGGGGATGGTCCTGTGGTGCTGCTGTTTTCCTTCCTCTGAGAGCCCAGCTTCTACCCTAGAGAGTTTCCTTGCCTTTCTGCTGGATTTCTACTTTTTTAAGACAAGGGAGAAAAAATCCTCCACAGGACAGGCCCAACTCCTGCCTGCTAACGCAGCAGCTCCCAAATGCTGGCTCTCTTTGGAGAGCCTTCACCCCTCATCCCACTGCAGCCATGTCTCCCTGGGGGTGGGCAAAGGCTGCTGGTGTGGGAAAGGAGGGTGAGAGCAGCACCAGTGGCCTGTGTTCCCATCTTTGGTGGAGGGTGAGGTTTGTGGTTATTTCTGGTGTTTGAATGGGTTCTGTGAGGGGAAGGCTGTGTGGAGCAGTGTCCCTCCCTGGGACACTTGTATCTGTTCTGTGTCCCTTTGCTGGCAGTTCTGGGTGCCACATTCTGGTACGTGGACCCATGGCCAGGTGTGGGGTGAGTCTGTGCCATGTCACTGCCCCTTCCAGCTCTTCTGCTCCCTGCATCTCTTGGGGCTCACCTCATCTCCTCCAAGGCTGTGCTGGGGAAGGTTTTGGCATGACCAGCACTGCTTGGTCAGAAGCAGAGCGAAGCTTTAACTCAAATCCTCCCTCTGGAGGGCACCATGGGGATAGGGGGGAAGCACCTGAAGGGCTGGGAAGGGGATCCAGGGCATGACACAGGCGGGACAAGTGCAATATTCATGTCCATTTCTGTGTACTGACCCCAGCGTGGCCCTTGGGGTTGGGTTTGAGTCAGAATTATCAAGCACAAGAAGGAGTGATGTGAGGAGCAGGGGGTGTCTGATGCTTCCCCTTGCCCTGCTAGTAGTGCACTCTAAGAATGCAGGCCACATTTTAGGGACAGCTGTGTGCCAAGGCATGTCCCCTGCCTGGCACTGGGCATCAGTGGGTTTGCTGATGAGGCTCCTGGCATCCAAACTCACTTTGCAAGCAGCAGTGAAGACCTCATTTCTGAGGGGACTGGGATATCACAGAAGCATTAAATGGGTTTTGCAGCTCCTCCCTTTTATTGGGGTGAGCAGGGGTGTTTGAAGATGGGGCGAGACATGCTGGTGGCACATGTGGTGTGAGGGGCTCAGTTGAGCCAGGGGGGCTGGTGCAGGACCCGATGGACACAAAAACTTGACACTTGTGTATCGTAGGCTGCTCAGTAACCACAAAACTTGTCTGTGTAAATATAGCAATGGTCACGTCCGTGTCTTGTGCCTATGGATATTGTCAGTGTACAGCACGGGTGGCTGCCCAGCGGCAGAGCTGGTGCTGCACCTGAATCATGTATCTTAATCAATAAATATGATCTATTTTTTATGTGTAAAGGCTTTGGGGTGTGCAGTGTGGGTTCTTCTTCCAAAAGAAGCGAGAGCAGGAGACGTGGAGCCCAGCAGGCAGCCAGGATCCCACCCTGTGCTGCTCCTACCCCCACACAGCACATATGATTTCCCCTCCTCATGAGGGTTTCAAATAAAAGTGTTCCAGCTTTGCTGCTTGGAAAATTTAATTTTTCTTCTGACCTCATTTGTGTAAGTAGGTTGTGGGCAGAGCTTATGGGCTTGTAGGGCTGGGCCTTGGTTTCTCATCTCCCTGTTTATGCCAGAAATGGGGCTGCAGCTGAAAAAAAGAGCCTGGCATGTGAAAAAAGATGGGGGATGCTGAGCTGCTGCTGATCCGCCCTAGAGATCAAAAGAGCAGAAGTCAGCCCACACTGGGAGACTCTGCCAGCACTGCTGCAGCTTGGCTTATCCTCACTGCTGAATAATTCATGCCTTTGCAGTGTGTCATTAGAGGGCTGTTGGGGAAATCTGCTATAAAAAGTTCATCTTTAGAAACTCTGGCAGAATTTTTTTCTTGAACTAGGAAGCTTTTGCAGGCTGATGGGAATTGTGGGTCTGAGGTCACTTCAACGACAGGGCAGGACAGACAGCTGAGCACAGCCACTCCTGGTGCTTCAGGGTATTTCTGACTCTGGAGAGTCACCATGGTGGGATCCACAGCCATCCCTTCTTAGGGCTGAGCATTGCAGGGCTGTCCCCATCCCATGAAATGGCTTTACTGAGGCTGCTCCTTCCCAGGTGTCAGTGGAGCTTCATCTCAAGGTGCCTTTGCCCTTCCTTGTGTTGTGACCACTGTCCAAAGCAACCCTGGGGAGTTAAAAAGTCTGAAGGAAAATATCATTCTTATTTGTGCTACTTCTGCTGCTGGGAAGAAAAAATTGTGTTTTCCTTATGGGCAAAATTAAATGTTCTCAAAGTACAGAGATGCACTATTTTAGGATGATGTTCAGAGAGATTTAACAAGCATTATAAAACCAACTAGGTATAATAGTTCTAATCTAGGCAGGGACTGCTTTCTGCTGAGCAGAGCTGGTGAAAAAATGTTGAGAGGTAAAACAGGCAGTGTTTATTTGGGATGCAAATCAAAAGCTTCAGTTTGGGTCCTTTCAACCCCTTTACTCTGAGATAAGAGATACAGGAGCCTCATGGTTTCCCAAAGCAAGGCAAGGTACTGTGGGTCAGTCTGCTTCATCCCTCTGGCACTTACAGGATCCTCAAATAGTGTTTAACTTTCTGCCTTGGTACTTCTCTGAGAGCTTTTGGTGCCCAAACAAAGTTGTTATTCCCTTGGCTAGAGCCTAGGCAAGGAGGTCCTATCTATTTACAAGAGAATCCCTGAGATACTGAATAAAATCATAATAGTAAAAAAATCCAAACTCTTTTAATACTTTCCAAAAATTCAACAACAAAAAAAGTTACATCAAACAACCAACCAAAGAAAACCTCTCACGAAGAAATGATACGTTTCCAAGCACAAGGACAGACAGGCAAACCCATGCTCAGTAGCCTTGGTGCCCCTCTCTGGTCAGAGATTCCAGGCAGTGCTGGGCACTCTTTCTGGGATACAGCACAGAGTCCCTGCTGTTGGCAGGACCACGTCCAGCTGCACTCAGTGTGGGACTGTGACACCAGGGGACAAGGCTGTGCACACAATCCTTGGGGTAGGGTCCCCTTTACTCATGTGCACACAGCCCAGCTGCACAGCCTGCTTTGAGTCTGGGTGGTTCCTGCTGTAACAAACCTTGCTGCTTGGTTTTTCTACAGAAATGGACCCTTTCTTTCTCTTCTTCTTTTTTTTTTTTTTTTTTTTTTTTCCCTTGGACTTCTGTTAGCCAGTGAGGGATGTACTGGTGAGACCAGTAGCATTCCCTCTTCTCTCTCCCAGTGTCAGGGAGCAGCCATGAAGAGGGTTTGCACCAGCTGATCCATTCCACGAACAAACTCTTGGCTTGATGCAAGCCCTTGGAGCCAGAGCTGGGAGCAGGGAGCGTCTGTACCCCACATGGGGCACTGCCAGGCTGTGCATTGCCAGTCCTTTCACACCTTTCTCCACCATGACTGCTGCCATACCTGCAGTGCTTGCCCTCCTCCTCCCCATGGCCAGGAAGCCTGGGGTGGGAGGAGGTAGCATGCTGTGGTGTCGGAGGCAGTCCCTTGGTGAGGAGGCAGGTTAGTCACTGGCATCCCAGGAGCATCCTCCATGTCCCAGCAGTGGCTGGAGCATTTCCCCTCCGTTTGCAGCAGGAGCACCGTGGAGGGCAGCGAGGGGGAAGATCCAGCCAAAAACAACCCAGCCGTGCAGGGGGAGACGCTGCAAGCCGAGGGGGACACACACAAGCCTCCCTCCAGCAGCGCGTGCCAGCCCCCTGCACTCTGCTCTGCGTGGAGATGCGCTTCTCTCCTCATCCCACGAGCAAGCCCTGTTAGAACATCACCTCCTCGCAGCTCCCGTAGTCACTCTCCACCATGTCGGAGCCCTCGTAGTTGGGCGGTGGCAGGGGCTGGGCTCGGATGCTGGGCTGGTGGCCCAGCTCGCAGTCGGCGTAGGAGGGCTGGGCCACGCTCAGGCGCATGCTGACCCTCTTGTAGCCCGGCTCGGGCTGGTACGGGACCCCCTCGCCCTGCACCAGCTGCGCTGGGTAGTAGCTGATGGCCGTGTACTCGTTCTGGCACTGGGATGCTCCCATGTCCACGGGGCCCAGCGGCAGGAAGTCCTCCAGGTTCTGGTTGCTGTAGCGGGGTGGGATGGGGGCTCGCTTGTTGCTCTGGTCCAGCGGGAAGGGAAAGCCCCCGTAGAGAGCGACCGGCTCCGTGTCTGCTGGGGGAGGGGGCGGCGGCGGGAGAGGAGGGTGAGAGGAGGAGGCAGGGGGGCCTTGAATGATCTCGTAGTGGGAATATTCCTGGACATCTGACGACAGGTACCGGGGGGGCCAGTAGGTCGTTTCTGCTGGGTAGACTGGAACAAAAGAAAATCACGTTAGCTGCAGCTCTAGCGGTTGTTGCCTCTCTCTTGCCCTCCTGCCAATTCCTTCTGTAGGCTCTGAGCCTGTTGGAGATGTGGCAGACTGGGGAGAGGAGAAGCAGGGATAGGGGAGGTGTAGTTGCTAATTTGGGTATTGTGGGGACCCAAGATCACCCCTGGCTGTGCTGAGGCAGTGTCCCCACCAGCCTACAGATATCCACTACTCTAGCACCCAAAAGACACACTTCATCCTTGTGTTTGGATGCAAGAAACTCCCGTTATGAAGGGATTGGGGCAGTGATCCAGTGATCCCGTCCATCTGCCTTTCCCTGCAGTTACTCATGTGAGGAACTCCTTCATGGGGTAACCTTGCTGTCCACAGCCATTCAAGAATTCCCCTGAGAACCTGATCCCTCTGCCCAGGAGCACTGATGCAAATGTCTTCACTAAAACTCTTACTGACTTTTAGGATCTTGGTTTGTTTTTTTCAATTTTTCTCTTTACAAGTTTTTTTGACCCAGGATCACAGCCTGCTGTGCATTAATGGTTTCCCTGCTGGTTGTGTACAAGACCAAGCAGGTTAAAGCAGAAAACTGGGACATACTGATGAATCGGGAGGAAAGAGCCAATGACAGCCCTATAGCAGTTCTGGGACAGTATTTGCTCCTGCTTTGCGTTTCTTTAACCAACACCATTTGTCCCTCATGTTTGCAATCCTCAGATCCACTTCCCAAGGGAATGAGGGATGTGTAAGGGCAAGAAAAATCTGTGGCTACTGACCCATCTCCTCCCTGGCCCAGGTGCACTTGATGAAGGACTCGTTGTCAGAGTTGGACGGGGGTGCAACGGGGGGCAGGTTTGGGGCCACGCTGCACACGATGGTGCCCCGGTGCTTCGGGGCGTTGGCCGAGTTGAAGGTGACGAATTCAGGGGTGCCGGCGGCTTTGCGCTGCTCCGGCGTGGCCCGGTCCAGGTTGTTGTGCGCCGCGTCGCTGAGGATGTTGAGCTCGATGGGGGGCACGGGCTGGGTGCCCACGCCCACGCTCTTGGAGAACTCGCTCTTGGAGAGCAGGTCGGGGTCCTCGCGGGCCACCGGCTTGTGCGCCTTGGCGCGCTGGCGGCAGCGCTTGTGGACGAGCACGAAGGCCGCGGCCAGGATGGCCGCTCCCAGCACGCCCGCCGCGATCTCCGCGATCTCCTCGGGGCCCAGCGCCCACTGCGTGGGCACGATGGCGGGCGTGATGATGGGCTGGGTGCAGTAGTCCCCCTGGTAATCCGACGGGCAGATGCAGTGCACGGAGCCCTGGCTGCTCACACAGCGCCCGGCGTTGCGGCACGGGTTCTCTTGGCACTCCTCTGCCAGCTTCTCACACCTGTGGGGGAAAGGGATGGAGACAACCCCTGTCAGCCTGGGATGCACCATAACTGCCTCATCCTGTTCAGGCTCTGGCTTACACCACCCAAGGATGCTCTATCCTGCTCTGCTCTCCCTCCCTCACTGCATGGGTAAGCATGGGTTCTTGCTACCTCCTTATCCTGGCAGAGGATCCTTGAGTATAAAATGATGCTTTCCACGAGATCTCCTATTTTTCAGTTATATGCCCAAATTAAAATGGGGGGCTTTCTGACTCAGAGGAGAGTTTGGAATTCTAGGGCTAACACTAGATGTTCCCATCCTGTTAAATTAGGGAGCCCAGGGTCAGTGTGAGGTGTGTTAACCTGTTATGAAGTCTCCCATGTCCTCCAAGCTATGTGGAGCCTCTGAATGGTCTGTGGATGTCTGCAGGTTGCAGCAAACATTTGGGAAAAGACAGCCCTGTGAGGTGATGAATGGATACCCCTGCTAGAGAGGATTTTTGACATTTCAGGGAGCATCTGCGGAACTCAGATGGAATTTCTGATTCTATATCCTGCTCCACCCCACACACAATCCAAATGTTTGCCTACAGGGGACCTTTCCTTCTAACAGCAATCATCTCCCCATGCTGGAATATACAATGCCTTGGTGACTTTCCTTCCCTTTTTTTTGTTCTCCTTACTGAACACTCTGTGAGGTTTGCACTTGTAGTCAGTGATTTAGGATGTGTGAGCAGATGTGTGCTACAGGCACCCACAGGCTCTAGCTGGTGTCAGGTATTACACTGCCACCTAATGCTCAGCTACAGGCTTTTATTCCAAGAGCTGAACGGATCATTTCTGCCTTTGCCTTGATCCACAGGACCAGTGGCCATCCTGGCTAAATGGCTAAGGCAGAAGGATGAACTGGTGTGATGCTGTTTGAGGCAGAAGGATGAACTGGTGTGATGCTGTTTGAGCCTGTGCTGGGAATCTGTGATCAGGCTGGGCTGGAGGCAAGGTGGGGGTCTTGGAGGTGCTGCTGGGCTGGGGTGGTAATGCCCACGGTCTTGAGCTGGGATTTGAGTTGGATGAATCACAGCTGTGAGCTGGGACAGAGATTTCTTCTGCATGAACCCTATAGAGCTGGTCCCTTTAGCACCCTGCAGGATGGGTGTTCAGGCTACTGAAGCAGGGGGCACCTCACAACTCTGCCAGGCAGGTTCCCCCAGCCTCAGGGCATCCTCCTGCCACCCAGTGCAGTGTCTGCCTGTCCCCTGCTGCCAGGGCCCCCATCACAGTTGAGCTCCCCCCACCTCAGCCAAGGTGTTCCCATTACTGCTGGACTCAGCCCCTGTCCCAGGGAGCAGCAGTGTGTACAGAGAGACTTGCCCCCAGCAAGCACTGCCCCACAGCACCTGCAGGCACCAAAGTACCTGTAAGCAGAGGAGATGGTTCTGTTTTCCCTCCTGCTCAGAGGAGACAGGCACAGAGGGACGGTGACATTTGTGTGTTTACACAATTTGTGTACATTGTGTTTATAGCTGTGTCCTGTTCTGCTCAGCTCTGCCCTCCAACACCTCCCGGCTGCAATGCTCAGATGGCTGCAGTGTGCAATAAATCCCAGAGTGTGTGGACCTGGTGAGCTCCAGAAACGTGCAATGCTGATGTTTGCAGCCCATCATGGGATGTCACCTGTCCCCCCAGGCCTTACCTTTCGCCCAGGTACCAGTCAGGGCAGTGGCAGGAGTAGCCGGTGGCTGAGAGGGTGCAGGTTCCCCCGTGCAGGCAGGGCTTGGACTCGCAGGGACTGTCCCCAAGCTCACAGTGCTCACCAGAAAACAGCCCGGGGCAGATGCAGGTGTAACCTGGAGGGGGTGAGAGTGAACACATCCATGTGGAAAAACGGGCAAGAACAGGGAGGAGCAGTGTCTGGTGCTGATGGCCCCTGCAGAGGGCTCGCACAGCCACCCAAGCGCAGGTGCTTGCTGCTGCAGCAGGTGCTGTGGGACACTCAGGCCATCCCTGGAGTCCTGATGGGTTCATTACAGGACCTGCTGTGCTTGCTGGAGCCTGGGTGGCCACTCTGGGGCAACACAGTGGCACTAGGGAGCTGTCTGAGCAACAAGTCAAGCCTGTCCTCTCCTGACACAGATCAGAGATGCAGTCAGAGCACAGCTTTACTGCATGGAGAAGCTGAGGGACAAATCTGAGATAAAGGAAGGGGAACTTGGCTGGCTGATTCACAGTTTCTGACTCTGTTAAGTGCAATCCTCTGTAATTTGTTGTTCTCAGGAGTCTTTGGTCCTGAGAGTTCTTGTGGTATGAAGTGCCTGTCTCAACATGCCGAGTTTCTCCTGCTTACAGGAGATGTCTGCTCACAGACAGAGAGAAACCCAGCACAGCCAGGGACTTGGAGGGGGCTCCTGCTGTTTGTGCTTTTGGCTTCTGTTTAGCACAGTCCTGAGCATGGGAATGTCCCTGGCTGTGCTGAGCTCCTGCTCATCACCTGGCTGGTGCTGCTGTGTGGGAAATTCAGAGTTTCCACCTTGCAGCACACTTGAAAAGTCTGCTACTCATCCACAAGCTGAACAACCTTGCTTTAGAGCATGGGGCAAACAACCTGGGCCTGTTTCCACATGTGTGTCAGTGGCTGTAGCAGAAGGACGTGCTGACACTGGTGCAGCAGGTGCTGGACACTGCCCCCAGGGTTGTGTGTGCCCAAACACATGTCCTGGATGTGGGGCTCTCTTGTGTTTGTGGTCCTGAGCGCTGTGGTTGGGGTGGTGCTGGGCTGGGCCCTCTCCCCACAGATGTGTTCTCACATGGCCACGTGGCTCCCCGGGCTCGCTCCCACAGGCGAGTCCCTGCCTGTGCTGTAATCCCACGCCTGAGATCCCTGGGCACAGCTTTGCATGAGCTGGTGCTGCCTGCCCAGGATCCCCAGGACTGAGCCCATGGCACTCAGGGAAGCCAAACAACCAGGATAACCTCACAAAGAAACATCCCTTGGGCAATCCCTTCCCTGCCTATGTCCCACAGGCTCTTTCCTGGTCAGCTGGGCCATCTGCAGGAAAAATTGTTCATCCCAGAAGGACACCATGGGAAGGGCACTGGATGATCATTAGGTTATTACTAAGGGAGGGATTTTTCACCTCCCTCTCACTGTATTCTCTCTGCAATGAAAGCAGGGGATGTCTTGACTTAGAGCAGAGATGTGTTTTCCCATTGTGGGCTTTGAGCCCCTTCCAGCCAGAGGGGTTTTCTGTGCAGAGGGTCTGAAGGCTGAGGTGTGAGTGCCAGCCAGACTAACTGTTCTGTACATTTACACCTGGTGTCAAACAAGTTCACCTGAACCAGGCAGCTGCTGAGTCGACAGGGCTGGGAATCTTGTTCCCAGAGGCAGCAGGCAGGGCAGGAGAAGGTGGTGCCTCCTCTGTCCTCACTTGCTCGCCGGGCAGGGTGTGCTTTGGCAAGGGTCCCAAAGAGCAGAGCTGCAGGAGCAGCTTCTGCCCCACACAGCAGCGTGGGAAGCATCCAGTGCCCCTTGGAGGGGCCGGGGCACAGGCAGTACCCATCTCATAGACAGGGTGTTACGGGGTGCAGCCCTGCTGTGCTGGCAGCTACAACGACTTGTAGGGCAATGACACAGGGCTGGACATCACTGGGAGCAGCTCCTCTCCTCACAGCCCTGTCCCTGGGGTACAGCTCACTGCAAGGAGCCCCTCTGACAGCAGGAACAGGGTAGCAGGGACACTGCCTAGGGCAGAGCCTGAATCAAACCTCTTTTGGGTGTGTGCACCCCACATTAGCCTGGGACTCTTGATTTGAGCTTAGGGCTTTCCCACATCCCTTTGCATAGCCCTGGGGAGTCGCTCACTGCAGCGGGAAGAGACCAAGATCTTGGCTTGTTTCTGCCCAGATACCATCACTGCATGATCCCATCTTGCCTGATTCCAGCCTTGTTAACAGCTCCTTAAGCTAAAAGGATGCAGAGGGGTGGGTGGAATTTCTATATGCATTGGAGTTTTTGGCAACACTCTGCTCTCCTATGTCATGCACACTCCTTGGAAACACCTTCCTGCCCTCTGGGCCCATGGTCCACTGGTGAGAGCCAGGATGATGATCTCACATCCTGCAGCTGCTGCTGCACTGAGTCACTTGAGGTCCCCTGGGATAGAGGACCTCTGCTTCCCCTCTGGAATAGCCCCTCCACAGGGATCAATAAAGTTGTGCATCGTCCCCCCCAACTGCTTACAGCTCTCCACAGCCCCGGGTGGGATGTTCACATACCTCCTCCCTGGGTTTCAGAGCACATCCCATTGTTGAGGCAAGGGTTGCTGCTGCAGGCACCGGTGGGGGAGCAACACTGCCTTATCCCCACCTCCTCCAAGACTTCCTTCGATTGCCCTTTCCCAGGAAGGAGAACCACTTCTCTGCCGTTGATTGCAACCACGTCCAGACAGCCCCTGAACCCCCGTGTGACTCGCTGGGACTGCAGCGACTGCCGGAGGCCCCCAAAAATCAGGTCTCGTCTGCCCTGGGAGATCCTACAGGTCCCTGGCAGTTGGAGAGAGACATTCCCCAGGCCATCGATGAGCAGGCGGACAGAAGCGTTCTTCACCTCCAGGAACACCGAGTGCCACTCGCCATCGCTCACAAACCGTGAGGAGGAGAGGTTCCCAGGGGAGCTCCCCCGGCAGCTGTAGCCAAGCTGAGGCACTCCATTAACCACCTGTGAAATACAGAAGGTACAGGTAGCTGTGACATGGGTGGCTGCTGTTTATGAAGGATCTCAACATTTCTCGCGCTGCTTGTTCCCCTCTCTCCTGGCATTCACACTGAGATGACTCCCATCTTTCTGATTCCAAGAAGTACCAAATGCAGCCCCTTTCACCTTTTTTTAACCTCTGCCTGGATCAACTGAGTGACTGCAACCCCTTTATTTTGCAAAACACCTTCATCTCTCTGGCACTATTTCACCCATGGTCCTTCCTGGCAGCCTTTGACCAGCGTGCAAGAAGGGAAGCTCATCTTTCCACATAGCAGAGAGCAGAGCCATGGGATCATACAGCTACTGCTGCAGCTGTTTGCCCTTTCTCCCACCTTCCTGAGCCTGATCAGAGCCCTGGAATTCAGACTATCCATAAGTGCACCACCACAGATGGACTCTTGTTCTGGGCCACGTGGCTTTTGTTCTGTTCTCACTGTCTCATTAGTGGTGGGGAAGGTGCTGGAGCAGCTGCCCCTTTGGCAGGAGTGAGGGTGGTAAAACAATCTTATTGAGGAGAAGCACTGGCAGATTTCTCTGGAGGAGAAAGGAGGACTTGGGAAGCAGAGAAAGGAATTACTCTTGTAGCCGTGCTGGAAAACCATGCCAGAGTTACTGATATGTTCTGCAATCCAGTCCTTGATCTCCACCAGACTGGAGAGAGACAAGGTGTTGAGCTGCTGAAAGTGAACCACACCAACATCTTCTGCATTAAACTGGGACATCAGAAATTCCTATTTCTGGCCCAAGATTCATCTTTAAAAGTCATACAGGAGAGAGAAAGGAGAAGTTAGCTGTGTTGTTTCAGAATGAAGTCAGGGTTAAACCCATTTTTCACCTTTACCTCCCCAGTGCTTTGTTGATAAAACCTCTCTCTCTCAGAAGCCAAAAGCCAATGGAAAAGGAGAAAAGAGACGAAATGAAGTGTTGGTGGGAAACCTGCAAAGCCTGCTGTGTAACATCAAGCAATTCATCCCAGGCAGGAGAGATGTCCATGGGGGACAGCGAGGAGGGTTGATTCTTGGAAGGGTTAGAAGAACAGGAATGATTATGGGCTACACTGACTCTAGAGAAACCCACATACAATATGAAGGTGCTACTCTGGAGAAGAGCAAGACAAAAGATAACTCTTAGAGAAGCCCGTGGTATAAATAAATACCAATGAGAAGAGTGAGCAACTGCTGAAGGAAGAAAGAAGAAGCAGCTGGCACATGCCATGGAAGGGCCTCAGGGCAACACGTGTGTAAATCCCTTTTCACAATTGGCAAGCACACCAGAGAACTTTGTCACTTCATCTGCAGGAACATGATTTCACTTCAGATGGGTCTGTAGATCTGGCTTATCAATTCTGGGGCTGGGAGACAGCTGAGAACTCGATTCCCTGGAGCAAGAACTGACACACTGCCAAGCCTTTCCCAGTTTGCCTGGTCTGCCATCCTCTTGCTGCAACCTATTTCTGAACATCAGGAGAGCTCAGAGACTGGAAAAGTGATGATATGCATGCTCTTGGGAGGGCTCATCCTCTTTGTCAAATCTACAAACCATCACTTATGGACCTTTCAAAGCTTTGGCTCATATCTGGAGTACTTCAGTCTACAAGGTTTGAAACCTTGAGGGATTCCTTATTTTTTATCCAGCTAGGTGATTTAGAAACCTTTTTATCCCTAACATACTGCTAAAAAAGCAAGTTGTGAAAAAAGTTATTCACAGGCATGTTTATGGAGGAGGCTTTATGAATGTTTCCTATGAAAAGCTTGTGGAGACAAGCTTGGGCACAGGAGATTATGGGCTCACTGAACTCCACCAATAATGAGCCTTTTCTCCCTTGATTCTCTGTGCTGATCTGGCTCAGTGGAGTTTCTTGCCATCTTGTACTTCCTGAGCACCTCCTGAAGTGCTGGATTCCTTCTGATGAACTCTTTGATGACTCTCCTTCCCAGAGGCGAGGTAGAAAGCTTGAGACCCTTCTTGAGAAGTTTTTCTCACTGGTCTTTTACAATTCAGCTTCAAGTCACTCTCAGAGATGGGTATGGGACCTATGGATGATATTTCTCTGCTCCTCCTCTTCAGGAGTGAAGGCTGTGGCAGCAGGAGCTTGAAATATGTGCAAAAGGCAAGTGTGTGGAGGTTGGCTGCTGCACAGCTCCCTCTCTGTGTGGGTCTTCTGTAACAGTGGGAAGTGTTTCACAACAGGAAGATGGGACTGTGAAACCATGAGAAGGGATGGGGGAATCCAAGGACAGGAAGAACACTTCCAAGTAGGTTATCGTGTCTAGGTCTCAATGTGATCAGTCTCAAGGACAAATCTCTGTAAGCTGGTAAACATGCCCTGTGATCTTAGTCTCCAATTAGTCTGAATTCAGCTGATGAAGAATACACAAAACTGCTATTCTTCAGTCATCTGCTGCTTTCCTTCTGTTGCCAATGTGGAAGAGGGAGATGATCTTTGAACGGTAAGTTCAGTGTTCAGTCAAAGGGAGGAGAGTGATCAGAATGAAATGTTCCTGTTTCTGAGGATGTCTAAAACAGTGAAACCATCTGAAGAAAGTGGTTGAAAAGAGGGATGTGTGTGTGAAAAATATAATTTAGGATTCCTGTTCTGTCTTTTCTGTCCATTATTGTAAAGGACCTTTAATTTGAGGTATGGGAGAAAGTTTGCCCTTTGCTAAAGCAGAAGCAGACTGGTCTGTGGACAACTCCACCTGATAAATTCTTTGTCCTGAGAGGTGAGATGCAAGAGAGGAAGAAGAAACAAGCTGGAGGAAATAAAGTGATGTAGACCTGCTGTGGGTGTCTGATGACTTCACCAGAAGTCACACCAGAGACCAACACATGCATTTACATGTCTAGAGGACGATTCCCAGTTGTGGTTGCAGCAGTTGCCAAACTGTGCTTGGCTCTCATTTGGTCTTCCCATGTCTTTATATTTCAGCTACACTAATTACTAAGGGTACATATTTTTGCATATTCTTTCTGTGATTCCCTTCCCCGAGAGAGTACGGTTTTTGCAGCTGAGGAGAGAAATCCCCCTGCACTGCCATACACACCTCCAGAGTGGCGTGGTCAGTCCCGTTGGCGGAGAACACGACTGCGTGATGCTGGTGGGTCTTGAGGCGAAAGTGCACGTGCCAGGAGCCAACCTGGGAGTGCTGGTACCAAATGTAGCTGTGGCCCCCAAACCTCACAGCTGTTCCTGAAAGGAGAATCAAAGAAATGTCTCATTTTTGTGGCACCTTGAGGCTATGGACTGTATCAAGCCTTGCCTCTTTTCCTAGCCTGATGCCACGACTGTTTAGGAGCAGTCCCATCCACAGCAACCCATGGATCCCTGCACTGCATCTCCCACAGTCCCACTGGGAGCTCCCAGTACTTTTTCTATGTACTCAGCTGTGAAGCAACCCTGAAATATCAGCCTGGCTATTTTTGTCCTTCAAGGTGCCTTCAGTGTAGTCTACAACACCCTTGAATTTCTCCATCCTTACTAAGTTTTTATATTCCATGGTATCCCCCTATATTCCTGCCCTAGTGTTACTGATCCCTGCTCCCTCCAATTATTTCTTGAAGTATCCTAGAGCCAGTATAACAAATATACTTTATCTGTCTTTCCTCAAATTTATCAGTTACTCTGTGCTTTGCCAGGTCCAGGATCAATATGTGAGATCACAAATAAAAAATTCTGATCACTGACCTTCATTTCCTGCTAAGTATGAGTGACTTTTCACAATGAGAGAAACAGATACTGCTGTTATTAAATGCTATGGGAGATTAATGAAAAAAATAGACTATATGAAAGACTGTATTTCAGACTCTAAGAGTCTTTGAAATTGTGGGCAGAGCTGTTGGTCACTGGGCAACCTAATTCCATTGAAAATCTGTGGTATATGGTGCTGTATAATGTACTGAAGGAAAGCACAACATTCCCAGGTTCACAGGGTCAGACAGTGCCAGGAAGGATCGCTCACCATTGCAGGAGCAGATCTGCTCCAAGCTGTGCCGTGGGGTGAGGACGCTGAGCCGGGCAGTGCTGTATGTAGACATCATGCCTGGATCCAGCTGGATGGTCTCCCTGCAGACACGGTGGGCACAGTCTGACCCGTGACAGGGCACATGGATCGCTTTCTTCATCCGGAGCCCGACCAGCTGGTCCATCTCCCCAGCCGACCCGGTGAGCTTGCTGGCCAGCACCCGTGGCTCGTACAAGGAGCCGTGTGGCTCTCCAACAGCCAGGAGCAGATCCACACCATCAGAGGCGGCTGCAGGCTGCAGACTGGCCATGTGGATGTTCTGGCGCCGGGTGACAAGGATGTTCCCCAGAAATCTCTGCAGGTTGCGCCAGTGGTCCCCCACAAACTCCTCGGGGGAGAGGTGTCGGAAGTGCAGCACCACTGCCTTGTCCAAGGCCTCCTGCGTGAAGCACCACACGTGGACGCTGACGCTCGTGGTGGCTGCGAACGTTCCGTCACTGACCGTCACGTTCAGAAGGTAGTGGCCATGGGGGAGCTTGTCCCCAGCAATGATCTTCCCATCTGCAGCCCCGACAGAGAAGAGCCCCTCCTTGGGCGCTTGTGCCACCAAAGTGTACACCAGCGTGTCATGGGGGTCCCGGTCCGTGGCGTGGATCTTGCCCAGAACGCCGCCTCGGAAGGCATCCTCGTTGGTGGTGATGAATATTTCCAGGGGAAGGGCCGAGGGCGGGTATTGGCTCTGCTCAGTCACTTGGATATTTATAAATGCAGATGAGGAGAGAGGAGGGATGCCGCTGTCAGAGGCCTGGCAAGGAAAACAGAAGAATCTGTTATAGCCACATGCTGACTTACTGTCACCTCACCTGACTGGTGAGGTCCTGTGAAGGAGAGTGCCTTTCAGGGAACACTGAGTGGAAGCTCTCAGGCAGCAGGCTGGGAACAAAGAAGGAACGGGAAAAATTGGCAGCAGTGTTGGAGCTCTGCCTGGAGAAAGGCCCAGGGAAAGGGCAGCATCCCTTCCAGCATGGAGACTGATTGAGGCCTCCTGCTCACAGTGGGGTCACACTCACTTCCCCTGCGCCTCTGAGTGGCTCTGAACTCCTGAGGGTTAATACTTTTTTGTGATGTTGCCAATCTTTTAGGTTCCAGGCGTAACTGAGTGTATGGAGATGTAAAGAGGTTCCGCACATCAACACATTTGCTCACCTTCCAGGCTGTTTAAGCCCTGTCCCACCTCTGACAATGTCTGTCTAGCACTGAGTCAAGGAACCTCAAACAGAAAAATGCGGATAATCAGATTATGGGATAAATTTCTCCCTAATGCTAAGCAGTTAGAGGTTGAGGTTTGTAATATAATAGTCCCTAACTTTTACAACAACTGCCATTACTGAAGAAGTATGTACTTTACATGTTATTATCCTTTTGTTTGTAATGGACTATCCCTACTGATAGCATTGAAAAATAACGAATTCATTCTGCAACAATAGAAATCCTTTTTGAAGAGGAACTGAAACCACTTCTTAAATGACAAGGATAATTAGAGAAAGCTTGTAGGACCAGATCCAGGTCTCACTTTAAACTGGAATTCACTAGAATGATTATGGGGAAAGCATCTGTCTAAGGGAACTGCTGACAGAGTATTTTTCATGATCGTATTATCTGATTTTATCAACACAAGCTGGCCCCCTGCTTCTTGTGGGCAGACTGTGTGGAGAAATGAGCTCTGGAGCTGGCTCCAAGCTGCACAATTTGTGCCTGGATTGGATTTCTTCAAAGGCAGAAATGTTTTCATTCAGCTGGGCCATGCTAATCGCATTTTATTGCTACTTAAGCTGGCTGGGGAATTCAGACACCAGGACAGTAAAACAGTCTCTACCTGGACTTGCAATAGGTACTGTTCTTTCACTCTTCTGTTCAGGACAGATGATGTCACCAGCAGACCATTTTGGTTGACTTCAAAGGCTTTCCCATCATTGCCCTGGGTGATCTGGAACGAGTATGGTGGTCCATTTTCTGGAGAGTCTCTGTCACTCATAATCAGCTCCAGGACACTTGTCCCCACAGGAGCATTCTCCTGAAATGGGAAAAGATGCTATTGGAGGAAGGTAAGCAAAGAGAAATGGCCCAGGAGAACCTACAGTGGCCCAGGAGCTGCTGGATCAGGAACAGGAAAACAAATCCCACCCCTGCCCAAGAACACACAGAGCACAAAGCAGCGTGATTCATCACTGTCCCCCCACTTTGCTCCAACAGCAGCCTAGGACTGAGTTCATTAGTGCAATGAGAGGGATTGGGAGAACAAACTATCTCCTGGTTTACCTGCACCACAACGCTGTAGTTGAGCTGGAAGAAGCGAGGAGGGTTGTCGTTGACATCAGACACGTGGACGTGCACAGGGACATCACTGAACTGAGCAGGGTGGCCATTGTCCGTGGCTCGAACTGTCAGTGAGTAACTGGGGATCTGGAGGATTTGCAGTGCAGGATTACTTGGAGAAATGGCAGAAATGGCTTTTTCACATTGAAGTTTTATTTTGCTGCAGCTTGTTGAAATGCCCAAGGCCATGCACCACAGCCTCAACAGCTTTGCCCTTGGCTAAGGCTCTCCATCCATAAATCTCACTCAAAGCTCACCGCTAAACTAAATAAGCCTCACAAAAATTGCAGAGAAGAGAAACAACTTGGCAAAGATGGATCAAACTAAGCTGGGCAAACACCTGTTAAGAGTGGTTTAAGAATGACAGACTTACAGAGTAAGCTGAGCTGGAAGGGACCAATCAGGATCAGCTCCTGTCCCTGTGCAGAACATCCCAACAATTCCACCATGTGCCTCAGAGTGTTACCCAAAGGATTCTGAACTCTGGCAGGCTGAGACAAGCTGCTGCTGTTTTATGAATGAGAGATGGTCCAGGTGGCCTTTCTTCTCCCCACACCTGTTTTCTCTAATGCTCTAATGCAGAGAAGCAGGACCCAACTATTGTTGGTTTCCGCAGCCAACATTCTCAGTATTGGTTGGGGCTGACTCTCACCCAGCCAGCCTGAAGTACTAGTGGGGCAGACCAAAACTCAGAGCTCTGGAAGGTGTCCCTGCCCATGGAAGGGGTTGGAACTAAATGATCCTCAAGGTCCCTTCCAATCCAAACCATTCTATGATTCCATACTGCCTTTCCTAAAGCCCAGCCTTCCTAGTGCAGCATCTATGAGTCTAGAAAACAAACTAATGCCTTGTCTTCTACCTACAATATTATGAGTACGTAATTCAGAAAACAGGAGGTAGCTGAGTAAGATGTTCTCCCTCAGTCTTTTGGGACACATCTGTTTCAGCCTTCCCATTCTCATTTTCCTGAACTCACCTCCTCTCTGTCCAGATGCTTGGCAATGCTGATCTGCCCATTTTTGGGTTGAATGGCAAAGTGTCCCAGCGGGTTCCCTTCCACGATGGAATATGTGATCTGATTATTCATTGACCCATCCAAGTCATCAGCTGACACCTGTTTGAAGAAAAAAACCAAACCCCACTAGGACCCTTGGGCCAAAGAGGATATGCCATGGAGAAATGGGACCACTTTGTCATTTAAGGGTTTTGGTTTGGGCTTGCCTCAGATAAGGAGGGGGAAAGGAAGGTGGTTCAAGTAAGTGTCATCCAATAGTTTTTTCAAGACAACATAATTTTCTTATCTTTCTCCTAGTCCCTGACTTTACCACCCCTGTGATGGTAACAGGCTGGACAAGGAACTCCACATCACCTTGAGCTCTGCTATTCTGCCCAGAGGAGCCTCTGCCTTACCCAGGTCACAAGGCCATTGTCCTTTTTCAGGCATTTTTGTTTTCTTGGGATGTTCTTAAAGCTCCTGAGCACACCCTTAATTTTCACTTAAAGATGTCTTATAAAGCAAAGTGTTCTCCATGTCTATGGAGTCTCAGGAACTCTGCCAATCATCCTTTTTTAAAGTCATGCTTTAATCTTAGATGCTGAACGTCACAAGCCCACTGAGGTTGCTGTGTCCAAGGAAAAGTAAAGTGCACAAGAGGGGTGAATATTGCACAGCACAAATAAAGAAGAGGAAAAGACAGCTGGCCTGGTTCAGTCATACCGTGAGGATGATTTCTCCAATGGCAGCATCCTCCCGAATGTCAGTGAAGTAGGGATCTTGGATGAACTCTGGTGCATGGTCATTAATGTCAGTTATGTTGATCACCACCATGGTCACATCGCTGAGAGAGGCTGAGCCCTTCCTCGTGCCCTCGATGGACAGGTAATACTCGTGACTCGCTTCGAAGTCCAGGCTCCCATTGATGTATAAGGCACCTACGTTGGAGAATGGGGAGGACAGGACAGGAAGTATTTTGAATGAATGGCACGTGAGGTTTCTTGGAATACTGCAGAGATATGCCAAGGCAACTGCCAAACTGCCAGCTAACCTAACTTTGACCACCCTGATGTGGAAGAATTATCAAGAGCCTTGTGATCAGAGAGGCTGAGGTGTCACTGGTGAGGATGCTGCAGCTGAGGGCAGAAGGCCATTGCTGACACAGCCAAGGGCTCGTTTCAGGGAGTTAACACTGACCTTCTGACAACAGCTCTTATCACATCACTGTGCAAACAGAATAGGGCTTTACTTGGCTGGTAACCATGGCTCAACACCTGCCCATGGTTATGGTGCTATTATCCACTTTCATTGAGTGCTGTTCAATAAAGCTACCTGTTACTCTGCACTCCAGGTTCCTCGTGGGATCCTGATGGAAAGACTTTTTAAATGAAACCACTTTCTCCTGCATTTTGAAGTGGGGAAATTTCCTCATCCTGTTATCCACATATCCCTCATCCACATGGACCTGTCTCCAGTCTCAGACACATAGAAGGAATCCTTCCATTAATATCAGTAAGATTTGAATCACTCCTTAAGTGACAAAATTTGAAGTAGAAAAGAAGACTGTATTCCCTACCCTTGTGCTGGGTAGAGACAGAGAAGAGCAGAGCTGGGTAAAAACAGAGGTGAGTGGGAGCCACATGGAGAAGAACCAGAGAAGATGCACACAAAGACAGCCTTTGATGTTGGATCAACCTGGACCTGCTTGGGCACAAGACCATTTTACCTGTGTTTGAGTTGAGCTGAAATTTCCCGTGGTCATTGCCATTCACAATTTCATACTTGATCTCTGTGTTTTCAGCATTGTCCCTCGTCAGGGCTGACAAGTTGAGGACCTCAGTACCCACAGCCACATCTTCTTTTACCATGGCCACATATTCAGGGGCCAGGAAAACAGGCAGGTATTCGCTGAGATCCACAACAGAGACAGTGACAGTGCCGAGGGAAGAGAGGGGCTCTGGGGTGCCTCGGTCAGTGGCACAGACTGTCAGCTCGAACGCTGAGTGCTGGGAATCCTTCAGAGGCTTTTCCAGGCGGATCACCCCTGTGGTTTCCTCAATGGAAAAGTGTCCATTGGCAGAGTCAGACAGAGAATAGACCACCTCAGCGTTGAGACCTGGAAGGGTAATGGAGAGACTGCAATAATTCATGGGCAGGGAGGATGCTGGGTTTATTTATTTATAATGCATTAGGACTATATCAACCAAATGACCTTCCATTCCCAGGGAAAATGGAGGCTGTGTGAACATCATCCCAACATCAAGTGTGCCCCTGCCCATCTGCAGGTTCAGTCATCTAGCCACCCTCACAATTATCCACCAGTGTCAGCTGTCTGCATTTACTAGTGTTCTCCATTTTTAATTACCTTGTTTTCAAATTTAATTTCTCTTCATATCTGCATTCAAAGAAGATAAATATATATATATGTGCTTCTCTAAATTCAGCCTCTGCTGGAGAGGTTTACTGAAAGTTCCTTTCTTAGGAGCTTTACCTATATTTCTGAGAATCTCTATGTCTTCAGGAGGATGTCTCAATCCATATTACCTATCCCACCAACCCATATTTAAAACTTCTTTTTTCCTTTATTACACTCATTCTCAGTCCCCACCTTTGAAAAAGTTTCTGTCCAGTTTGGATGCCTGTGTCACAGTTTGTGCTGTGTGTCACAGCTACAGTTACTGAGCACATTCTCAAAGAAGGTCTGCATGTTTCTACAGATACTGCACTCCCAACAGGGTCACAAAAATGCTGATGCCAGCCCAGCACTCAAGAACATGTCAGCGATGAGATCCAGGCACATCTTCGCCAAGATTCAATCATCTAAACCCATTGCTGTAGCATTTTCCTAGGTTTCAAAGGCCTCAATTCAGAATGAAAGATGAACTCTACTAATGCATAAATCCCATTCTGACTCACCTTCATCAAGATCCCTGGCGGCAACCACAGCGATGGGTGTCTTTGTCGTGGTGTTATCAAAGACGGCCACGGCGCAGTGACTGGGGAAGAACCTTGGTGCGTTGTCATTGGTGTCCTCAATGATCAGTGTCACATCAGCCTGGCACGAACGGCCCCCGCCATCAGTGGCTTTGGCTACGAGGTGGTACGTGGGCTTCTGCTCACGGTCCAGGGGTGCAGATGTGGTCAGCTCCCCTGTGGGAAAGAACAGGAGGTGGTTTTGTGTCCCCAGCAATCACAGCCGCAGCCTACAAGACCTCAGAGAGGTTCAGCTGTTTTCCTGGATGAACCGTGGGAGACAATAATTGAGCTAATAGTGGTGATGCGTCCACGCCACATTGCTCAGGGCTATCCTCGGATCATTGCCAGCCAGGGCCCTGGCAAGGCTTCCCATGGGCAGTCCTGCACGTTCAGCTGAACTTCATCCAAGGGATGCCATCACGGGATAAAATTCTTCATAAATAAATTGTACTCCTAAACCCACTGCACTGAGCTTTCTGCAATGTAAGGAACTCCAAGTGATCTCTAAAATGATCATCAAGTCTGTTTGGGTAAATACACTGCACAAGACCCGATAAGAGGTATTTTGGGATTTAGAACTTGTGTCTTTGGCTCAAGCCAAACACTTGCTGCTCTTTCCTCCTTGAGACCTGGCTGCTAGCAATAGTGTCTGCCCTTCATTTTAACAACATTTTTAACGAGAGCAAACAGGATGATGTGGAGCTCACTCTCCTGTATGCTGTGGCCATTCCTTCCTAGCTTGGGACAGCTGGAATGGACAGCTCCTTGTGTTGAGCCATGCTGGGAGCTTGCATGTCTGGGTGAATGAGGAAGAGGATAAAAGCATTGCCCTGCTCTCACCTGTGTGTGGGCCCAGCCGGAACTCCTCTGCTCCGGGGCCGTGCAGGCTGTAGGTTATCTGGGCGTTGCTGCCGACGTCGGGGTCGGTCGCTGATACTTTCAAAATGAAAAGACCCGGCCCAGCATCTTCAGAGACTCTCCCAGTGTAGAGTATCTGGCCAGGACAGAAGAAATCTTTAGCATCTGAGCCATCTCCAAAGTACCTCCATCCCTTATGGGGGGAGAACTGACCCACAGAAGCTTCACAGAGAAGGATAAACCCTGTGGTTTATAGGGGAGCACAATGTGCTTCCCATTCTTGGCTGCTGGGGTGTGGACTGGGACCAGTGAGCTCATTTCACACAAGTCTTTGAATCTCCTTTGGGAAGTAACCACCTCTGTTCGTTCTCACCACAGGTGACGTCCACAGCAGTGATCAGCTCTCTACAGCAACAAACCTCCTGATGGGAATCTCCCAGCTTAGCAGGATATAAAACTCTGTAATTTACATGCCCCTTCCCAGGAGGCTTCCTGGCATTGTTTATCTCCAAAAATTGCTCTTCATAATGCTTAGGCTCTCACTTGCTGCTGGCAAACATGCTTGGAGGCTAGATTTAATATTCTTGCTTGACATGCAGCTTAATTAAAATTGTTAAGCATAATCAAAGCAACAGGATCTTGTGAGAATTATGACAAGCCTAACCCTTTAACATGCTCTGCCTGTTCTTTCTTCTTTTCTATTGTGTTCTTTCCCTCCCAGGCTCTCCCTTTATGCCCCTGATGTCCCAGAACAGATGTCTTACCTGGCCACACTCAGGGCTGTTGTCATTAATATCCAGTACAAAAATTTCCACTTCGGTGCTAGCCTGAAATTTCCCATCAGAGGCCATAACCTTGAGGAGGTATTTCTCAGTATCTTCTCTGTCCAGAGGCTTCTTGGAAGAAATTGTCCATTCACCCTCAATTTGATCAACTGTGAACTGTCCCAGTACATCTCCTTCTAGAAGGGGGCAGGAAGCAAGTAAAAAAAGCATTTACTAAGTGCTGAAAATCAGAAGTGATACATAGGGTGTATGTATAGAAAGGGCATATGGGTGTGTCCACCACCATATGGGTGGTTCCTTAGGAGACCTGAAGGACCTGGATGCTCTTAGAGGTCTTTTCCAACCTAAATGATTCTATGACTCTGACTCACACTGGTGGTGCAGAGAGGGCACTGGTGTTTCATCCAGCAGGTGAGGAACTTTTGGTCAGCCTCACTGCACAGCAGGGAAATACCCTGCACGTTTTAGTTACTCCCTGTCTGCACATTAGGGTGGAAGGAGGAAACTACTGATTGCAGAAAAGTCAGTAATGTTCTGCAGATGTGCATATTCATTGCCTCAAAACCACATTGTTTCACCTTCCCAAAGCCTGACAGTCTTTCTTGGTGCATGTTTCTAAAGGGATCCGAGAGCTGTAAATACCCTGCAGACACGGTTTGAATCTTACTGTTATGGTACCATGTACAGTTGTACTTCCTCTTCAACTATAGAGGTATTTAACATACAGCTTTGTTTTCTGGGGCTACTTTTTGTTTCTGTAAGAGCCAAATGATGAGAGACAGGCAAATCCAGACTAGGCAGGCTCTCTGGTCCACCAGATTCATGCTGCTCCTACTGTTGTTACATATGTTGGATTCTAAACAGGCTGGATTCTGCCACTGGAGAATCCCTCTCTCCTGAGAAGGAGCTGGTGTTCTCTGCTGACCCAGGAGGAAGCACATCAGACAATGATAGTCAGTGAAGAGAGCTGGCTGTGGTAACTGTTTGTGTTGGACTCTGAAGAGTCTCGCACAGAGGGATAAATTAAATGCACTCTCTTCCTGCTTTCATTGGTGCTGTGCTGATGAGGTTGTGGAGGCACAATGTACTAGCTCTTCTTCTGATGCTGGGAAACACCAGCCCATTCCCAGATTTAGTTTCTGTGTGCTTGAAATCAATGTGGACAGGGGGAAGCTGGGCTCTGTATTCACCTAATCCTCCCTTTTGCTGCATTTCCATGTTTATTTGTAGAGTTTGAGCTGTGTTTGTACATGCAGAGCAGAGAGCACAAGGTGTTCATCCCGAAAATAAGTGCACATCCTCTCAGGTTTAAAGTACTTGGAAGTTACTACTACCTTTAAGATGGCAGAAATGTGAATATATAATGGATTAAATCTTTCCTCCCAAAGGCTTGCAAATACCTAGGCATGCCATAAACCAAATGAAAATACCAGCATTCCTCCCCTGTTTTAGATGGTTACAATAATAGATAACAGGCTGCAGCACGATCTGGCCTAATGTTTTGACCCTGAAGGATCCTCATTTGAGTCTGAACAAACATTTTAATTTGAAGTATCTGCTCCAGGTCTTAGAAAGACCCTTTAGGGTCAAAAAATACCATAAAAGCAAGCTTGTACTTGTGCAGATGCACAACAAACATTCCAGTGTAACTTTTTTGTTATTTTACAGCAGTGGTTAATTTCAGTTGGCACATGTGATGTCTCAGGGATGCAAGAGCAATTTTTTGTATCTTTTGTTAGCCAAAGCCTTTACTAAAATTGATGTGACAGTCTTAAATATCCCCTAGTGCAGAGTGACTAACTTGTTATTAAGCCAGCCTCCAAGTGGTTTTGTAGGAAACATATGTAATACCAAAAAGTTATATATAGTTATTAAAAAAAACACAGGCTACAGGTATATTATAGATGTGTAAACTGACTGCAGTGCTGGCAGGAGAAAAAGCTGGGTCAAAGAACTTAAATACAGATCACAGTATCTGTGTGAGAAAAATCTTCCTTCCTGCTGTACTGCCCCTCCTGTCCTTCCAAGAGATATTACAATTACACTGTCTTAATTATTCCTCTGTTAAGAAAGTGTAAATAAATATTTCTACGGTACAGTATAATTACTTACATGTATCTTATTTATTTATTTGTTCCCAGAGAAACAGGACGATTCAGTGGTGAGACAATTATTTTAATGATCATTCCACCCACTGCAGTTACTAAAGGGTTTTGTATTCCCCAGATTCACCTGAGTCCAGCTCATGACAGAACTCAGCCTTCATCTCCCGCTTCTGACAGGACAGTCAGTATAAAATTATTTCTGTACTAATAATCTGTAAGACAAGGTATCAAATCCTTACTTTGAGATGATACTCTCTTCTTGCCCACTGGAGATTCAAAGCCAGGGAAAACTCACCGGTGATGTAGCACGTGACCCGCCGGTTCTGCTCGGAGATGTCCGCGTCGATGGTGCTCAGGGTGACAACGACCTGCCCCGGCTCCGCGTTCTCAATGACCGACCCCTTGTAGAAATCTGAGGTGAACTGCGGGGCATTGTCGTTTTCATCAGAGACAGTGACCTCCACCAGGGTTTGGGAAGAGAGCTGGACCTTCCTGCCGTGGTCAGTGGCCACCACATAAAAGCGATAGATCTCCTGGTCTTCGCAGTCCAGTTCTTTCAGTGTGGTGATCCACCCGCTCTCACCGTCAATGGTGAAGAGCCCGCGGAGGTTGCCAGATTCTGCTTCCAGACTGTAGGTCACCTGCCCATCACTTCCCATGTCCTGGTCATTAGCTGTCACTTGAATGACTGTGGTTCCTGAAGGCATGTTCTCCATGACAAAAGCTCTGTAGGGATCTGCCTCAAAAACAGGTCTGTTGTCATTCACGTCCTGCACTTGGATATTCACAGAGACCAGAGAGACCAGCTCCGTCTCCAGATGTGAGCAGTGAGCCATGACATCAACCTGGTACCACTTGGTGGTCTCATGATCAATAGGTTTTTTGATTTTCAAAGCCCCTGTTTGTTCATCCAGTGTGAACACCTCGTCCTTGTTGCTTTCTGTAGTGGTTCCCTTCACCAGGCTGTATATAATGGGATCCTCTGCAAAAGCTTTCACTGACCCTATTTCTGACCCCTCTGGAAGATCCTCGGATGCAGAGAATGTATAAAGGGGCTCAGAAAACCTTGGCAATGTCACCTCCCTGGGGACAATCTGCAGATTTACTGGAACAAGGGAGTTCCAGTGAGGGGGTCTGCCATCTTCAGCTTTCACCTTGAAGTTAAAGGCTCTGTTTTCTAAACCAATAAGGCTCTCCTTGACCTTAACAACCCCAGTGGCAGCATTAATCTCCACAAGGTCTTCTGCCACATCTTCCACAGAGTCAACGGAGTAAATGACATCTGCATTTGCACCTTCATCAGCATCATAAGCCAGTACCTGGATGACAGGGGAGCCTTTGCTGACATTGGACTGGATGGAGAGTGTGTATTCGGAGGCTTTGAAAAGAGGTGGGTTGTCATTCTCATCTGTAAGGATTATTTTGACAGTGCAGAAGGCCACTTTCCCACCCCCATCCTTGGCCATGACTTTAATGGCAATGACTCTCTCTGTGGAATTCTCCCTGTCCAGTTTTTGCAGTGTGGAAATACAGCCTTTATTGTCTATGGAGAACTTCTCATGGGCCAGTTTATTTATGATGGTGTAGTCTATGGTGCCATATGGGCCACCATCTGGGTCAATAGCCAGCAGCTCAATCACTTTGGTTCCTATCTCAGCATTTTCTGCCAGCTCTGCCTCGTACACGTTCTGCTGAAAAGAGGGGCTGTATTTGTTAGCATTTGTGGTGTTGATATACACAGGCACAGTGCTCTTGAAAACCCCATCTGAAGCAGAAACTCTGAGTTTGTAAGATGGCTCCAAGTCCTTTTTGCAGCGGTTGAACATGGATATTATTCCAGAAGTGCTGTTGATGGCAAAATGCCTGTTGTCATTACCCGAGAGGATCACGTATTCCAGCCGGGTGGTGTCTCCACTGTCGGGGTCCAGGGCCTGGACTTTGATCACAATGTGCCCACACGTAGCCATTTCACTGACCTTGGCTTCATACTGAAGCTGGCTGAACTCAGGGGGATTGTCATTGATGTCTGTCACATCTACGATTACCAGGGCATCGCTACTGAGTGGAGGCACCCCATGATCCGCAGCTCTGACTTTCATGCGGAACTGCTGATTTGTTTCGTAATCAAGTGCTTGAGCTGTTGTTATTTGCCCTGTGCTGGCATCAATATTAAAGAACTTGGCAGCATCTGAACCATCATCCATGATCTGATAGGAAACCATTTTGTTTCTGCCCGAATCCTTATCAGAGGCAAAGAGCTGGACAACAGGGGTCTGTGGTGGCAAACTCTCCGAGACAGATGCTGTGTAAATGATCTGAGAAAATACGGGAGGGTTGTCATTAATGTCCTCTACCTCCACCTCTACTCTGGCTTCTGAGAAGGATCCCAGTGCTGTGTCTGTGGCTCTAACAGTGAATGTGTGTTTTGTCTCTAGCTCATAGTCCAGCTGCCCTGTGACAGTGAGGACACCAGTTTTGAAGTCGGTGTTGAAGAGTTTCAGGTAATCTTCTTCCACAATGTTGTAGATGAGGCGCAAGCCTTCAGGGCTGCGGGCCTGGATGTGGAGAATAGATGTGTATGGGGGGACGTTTTCTGGCACCTTCACTCGGTAGTACAAACTTTGGAACAGAGGGTTGGATCTGTTCCTCACACTGATCACAACCTCCTCTTCAGCGAGCAGGGGAGGCTCTCCTTTGTCCTTAGCAATGACCCGGAGGTTGTATTTATTTAAAGCTTGATAATCAAGAGGCCTCTTAAGAGAGATGTCTCCTAGGTAAGGGTCAATCCAAAAGTATTTGTATTCCTCTGCAAATGAGTAGGTAACAGCTCCATTATCCCCTATGTCTTTGTCTGTTGCTGACACCTGAAAAAGGACATCCCCTGGCTCTGTGCCATCCTGCACCGAGGCGTAGTATGGCAGATTCTCAAACTGTGGGGGGTTGTCATTGACATCCTCTACATAAACTCTGACTGTGGCTTGGGACACTCTTGGTGGCTTCCTGTTGTCCTTCACTTCCACAGCTACCTCATGCATGTCTTGCATTTCACGGTCAAATTTCACACCCTTGGTCTGAAGAACTCCAGAGGCTTGGATCATTTTGAACCTTTCCTTTTCATTCAAAAGTGAATAGGAAAGGGGTTCATTTAGCTGATACCCCTTGACCCCAAGAATGGTTAGAGTCTTCTCATCTGTAGAATTCTCCTTCACAGTTGCTGTATATACATCTTGATCAAATTTCAAGCTGGTACCTTGTGCTCGAGTTAAATTTAGCTTAACCAGGGCAGTACTCTTATATAAGCCATCACCAGCTCTGACTGTGAGCTCTCGGTAGCTCCTCAGGCCGGTAGTGTTAAGAATGGAGATGAGACCTGTTAGTGGATGGATGTGGAAAGCATTATCAAGGTTTCCTTCTGCGATGCTGTAGGTCACCTCTGAATCTGCATCTTTTGCCTGCACTGACAAAAGCTCCATCCCTGGGTGGGCAGGTAGCAAGATGGAAATGTCGTAAGTGTCTCTGAGAAAGACTGGAGGTGAATCATTGACATCTTTCACATGGATTGTGACCTTGGCAGGCTTGGATGCGAACAAGCTGGGACTTCCACTGTCGTGCACATGTACACTGAAGTGGAAAACCGGGGTGAGCTCATAGTCTATATCAGCACGACTGGTCAGTGTCCCTGTGCTGGGATCCACTGTGAAATATTTCAGTGCCTCTGGTTCCAAAATCTCATAGACGAGCAAAGCATTGGAGTCCTGATCAGCATCTGTTGCATAGGTCACGAGGGGAGCGTTGCTTTCATCCAGGACCATGCTTTGTGATGGGGCATTCTCCATGATCCAGCCAACGAAGGAAGGCTTAACAAAGACAGGCACATTGTCGTTCTCATCTATGACATAGATGAGCACCACTGCATCCATAAATGCTCCAGCCATGTTGGTACCACGCACTTTCAACTGGTAAAAGGACACCTGCTCAAAATCTAAGCTCTTCTGAGTGGAAATAAGGCCTGACTGATAGTTCATGGAGAATACTCCATCACCATTTCCATCTCTTATTTCATAGCTGACTGGTGACAAGCTTGTGGCTGAAACCTGGATCAGAGGAGAGCCAATAGCAGTGGATTCACTGATCTCTGTGATGTATTCAGCCTCTGGAAATTTTGGAGGTGTTCGATCCGAGGGTCTAATGCGAACGTGTACTGTAGCAGAATCTTTCAGCTGAGGAAACCCCTGATCTTCTGCCTTGACAATAAGAGTAAATCGTTCCTGCCTGGATGGGTCCAGCTTCTGGGCAACTGTAATAATTCCAGAATATGGGTTGATGTTAAAGAAGCCTTCCCCATTTCCTGCAAGAAGAGAAATTACAGAGTGAAGAATGCAGACACCTTATTGGTCTTTGTTTTCTGAAACTCTTTTTCATAGATTCTCCTGACTGCAGATCTGATTAACATATGTTTCTTTTACTGGGAGACATTAATTAATTTCTAAATAATTTTAATTATAAGAACAATGAACCCATTGAGATCTGTGAGCTAACATTTGAATCAATCAAAATGTAAATTGGAGATAAACACCCTTCTAATTTAAGCATATTTAGTGGTGGCAGAGCATGTGCTTGAAGCTTTTGCCTCGTGTGCAGAACATGGTAGCACAGACAGTACTGGTTCCTTCAAGCCCTGTCATGCTTGTAATTACCAATACTTCAGGAGCAATTAAATTTCTCAGTCCTTGATCTAAATTGCAGTGAGAAAGATGGAGCAAAGAATGGCTTGTCTCCTGCGAAGAGTTTACAGGCTAAATAGGCTGTGTGGCATAGACATAAATACTTAGGTTTTAACCTTTATAGAATGATAAAATATTTGCCCACTGAGCATGAATGACTCAAAACCACCACCAGTCAATGCTGAGAAGGTTCTCACCATTTCTTGAGGATGTGTTTCTTGGTAAAAATAGTAGAATAATGATGACTCCTGTGGGAATTGGGAGTACTTTTGCCTAACAACTGAATAGTTCCCATGGACAAAGAGGAGCAGATTTTAGGTTGTTCTAACTCGTCCAGTCACTATTTTTCTTAGACCAGTGACTCAACATTAAGCTGTCTTCTTAAGAAAAGATGCTAATATTCCATAATATGGAAATTACCTACTCACTCTGGATTTTTTCTGGGTAGGAAGAAAATCACATTTTTTAGAACTGTGCAGTCATTTGCTGTTCTTTGCAACAGCTAGACAAAGCTGGTCAAGTGGCCACCAGTTAGAGCATGATAATGCAGGTATGATCAAAACCTAAACTTCTTGTTGCATGGCTCTCACCTGCCTGAAGGGAGTAGTGGATTTCAGCATTAGCTCCCTGATCCTGATCAAGGGCTCTGACTTGTATGACCTCTGTGCCCACCACTGCCGAGTCCAGCACTTCTGCTTCGTAATGGATGCTGCTGAACTGGGGAGGGTGAAGGTTGCAGCTGTCCACGTGGACGATGACTCGGACAAAGTTCCGCTTGATGGGGACCTCCTGGTCTCGCACCTGAATGGCAGAGAGAGAGAGCAGGAACAGTCACACCCAGGGACGTGCCAGTCTTGTCTGCACCATCCTCCAAGTAACTCATCAGCACTCTGTAAGAGTTGGGTGTTTTGCAATGGTACCAACCCCTTGGCTGGGAATGAGCCTGGAAGTTTCAGCACTGAAGCTCAGCCGTGAATTTGAAACCTAACATTAACTATTACACACTGTGTTTTCTTTTATAGGAACCCAGTGGCCCTCCAAAGAAGGTGGTTGAGGAATGCAGGGTGTTAACTACACTTAGCCATATAGTAAAGGTTAACACCCTACTTTTCCTTTTCCCTATTGTTCCAGACAAATCCTCCCTCAAAGGCTAGACCCACTTTTAATTTCTCCAGTGACCCATATATCCCAGGCAAGCTGGTGGACTCAGCAGGGCTTGGAAAGGACTCACCATCACTGTGAGGGTGTGCTGAGGCATGGGCTGGGAACTGAAGCCTTCTGCTGTTGTGAGGGCTCCATTGCCTGGATCCAACTGGAAAAGTCTTGTGCTTTTGGGGTCCACACTGCCATGGATGGTGTAGATGAGCCCCTTTCCTTTGTCCTTGTCTGTTGCACTGACTCGAAGGATTTCTCTCCCTGACGGGGTATCTTCAGGAATCCTCACCTCGTAGTGACTCTCAAGAAACTGGGGACGGTGCTGGTTGATGTCAATCACATGGATAAATGCCTGTGGGGGAGACAGCATAGTGAGGGCAGCAACTGGACATGCAGCCATGTAAAATCTCAGCTACCAATCCTTCTTGGGTGCTGACATACTCTGAGTGCCATAACCATCACAGTTTTCTAACTCTTGGAGCTTTGCCATCCGTGATGACCGGGAGCCTTCTGTCCTTCATCCCAAGGAACTCCTGCTGTTCCTTCCCCTTCAGTGTTTTTCAGTTTGCTTCCTCTCCTTTTTAAAAATCTCTCCAGTCTGGCAAGGCATTCAGGGTGAACGTGCCTGCACTTGGCACGTGGGGACAGAGTCACAGCCTGTCATGGAAAGCAGCAGCAGCTCAGCCGTGGTGCCAGCTTTGCTGTGGCTGGTGCCTACACAGGCAACGGTGCCCTGTTATTTACTCAACAGAAAGCTGACAGAAGGGGATGTTTGGTAAAAGAAGGGAGAGGCTGGCCAATCTCAAGAGCAGCAAGTGTGTGGAGAAGCAAAATTTCTCTTCTACCCATTTTTAGCCAAGTTTGGTGTTTTGTTAATGCTCTCTGCATTTAACAGCACACATTGGGAATCCTGAATCCTGCTGGAGAAGTCACTGCTTTCTCCTCTGTGGTCTCCTACCCTGGCTGTCCTGACCCTCCTACTGATGTGCTTCCGGCATCTTAGGAAGTCCCAACCAAGTGTAATAATTTGCTTCCTTTAGCAAACCTGAGCATGCCATGGGGGTTTTACACGAGCAGGTTTCTTGACATCTGCTAGCAGCCTTGAGTGCCAAAATAAAGGTAGGGATGAGATGCAAGGTGGCAGGGAATGCACACTAGGCAAGGTGGGGCTTTGTTTGTTTATCTGGAGCAATACTGGAAGATAGCTGAGACAAGTGGCCATAGGTTAGCACCACGTTTCACAGGAATGCTGCAGTTCCTCACTCATCACCCCCCCCCACAGTGAATTTCCCATGATAAGCATTACTGACAGGTGACTCACATCCTAGGTCTTCCTGTGCATTGAGGGCTGGATTTTTGGCTGCTTCTTATGTGTGGAGAGAATGACTAGTGAAAGAGCATGTCCTGAACACCCCTCCTCAGGGTAGGTAAAGATGGGCAAAATCTCATCATTTTAGCTGGGGCTCAGGGACATGCCTGACAGTGAAATGCCTCCTTTTACCAGCACTTACTTTATATCAGGCAACTCAGAGCACACAGCATCTCTGCAGTCGCTCCACTCACTCCCTGGGTCTGACCTCACCTCTTGCAGATGGACCTGTGCAGGCTGTACCTGGGCTAGCATATCCCAGGAACAACACTTGGCATGGGAACATGGCCTGACCTAACTGTGTACACACTTCCCTTAAGATGCTGTCCCAGATGTGCTGTAAATCATCCTGAGCTGCTGAGACCAAGTTGAGTTCTGAGTGTGTGAACTACCACCCCAGCTTGGCTGGTGGTGTAGATGTGTCCGTGTGTGCTGCCTGGGATCAATGGGAAAGATCTAGGCTTTCCTGGACCAGCTGTGATTCCAACAACATATAAACACTCTTAGCTTGGTGTAAGGGTCACTGTGTAATGGAGGATCACAGTGTAAGGAGATTCCTGTGCCTGGCACCTGATCCAGAGCTCAACAGACTCAGCTTTGGCATATGCTCCCTTTCCATGGGGTCCCCACTAAAGAAAAAAAATTACCTGGGTTTTGATTGTACTGGATCCATCAGTGACTTCTACTGTCAGGTTATAGCTTGACTTCTTCCTTGCATCCAGGGGTCTTGCAATGACCATGCTGCCTGTACTCTTTTCAATGTCAAAATCCATGTCATCATCACCACCTGGGACAAAGGGGAGACAGAAAATGGAAACAGGAGGGCAGTTACATCAGCTAGATTGGGGACAGAGCCACAGGTAAGGCCTCTCCCAAACCTGGAAACTCAAAACCACATGAGATAGATAGATAGATAGATAGATAGATAGATAGATAGATAGATAGATAGATAGATAGATGGATGGATGGATAGATAGATAGATAGATAGATAGATAGATAGATAGATAGATAGATAGATAGATAGATAGATAGACAGATAGATAGATAGATAGATATAGATAGATAGATGGACACAGGAGATAGGGAGGACAAGGCAAAGCTGGACAAAGAGATAGTCACAGATGGTGACAAAGTAGTGTGAAAAGGAAGGTGAGGGGAATTAGAGAAAACGAGGAGGAGGAGAGAAGGGGAAAGGAAGCACTTATGCATGTGATGTCCTGGCTAGCTTGGCAACAGGCACATTTCAGCACATTTGGTTTCCAGCCATGCACCATCACTGGCTTAGCATGGATCAGGGACCTGCTGGGTAGAAGGCTCTTGCCTTGCAACAAGAAGGGCTCTTGCTGGCTTCTGATTCAAGGTCACACTGTGGGCATATCAGCAATGGCCCTCATCACCACGCCTGGGAGCCTGGGAGCTACCTGAATTCCCAACACTCAACAGTTGGGGAGGCAGACGGTGCTTCCAGGGTGAGCAGAGCCTGTTGCCTCCAACCCAGATGGCTGAGAATTGCCAGGAACAGCAGGCCTGAGCAGCTCAGCAGCAGAAAGCTGTCCCTCACCCTACTGCTGCTCAGCCCTGGCATGGCAGCTCCTTTCTCATGCCTCACTTGCTGGGGCCTATTTGGCTCCTCTTGCACATTGAACCCTGCAAAGCTGCTCTGAGATATGAAGAAGCTGAAACAGTTTCCTGTAATTTATCCCAGGTCTCAACTTCTTCCTCCCTGGCTACTAGATGCTCTGGATTCTGCTTTATTCTATTACCAGCTGGTAAAATCTTTGCTGTTTGTAAAATGACATATCTTCCCTTGCTGGAGGAATGCAGTGCTCACCAGCCATCTGTACCACTGCTCTCCTGCTGGGAAGGAGACAGAAAGATGCAGAGACAGAGGGAGAGAGACCCATGGATCAGAGACCCACCTGTGCATGGTGCCAAATGGAAAGAAGAAGCCCAGAAAAGGAAAGAGATGAAAAACGCTGTTGCTTTGTCTGAGATTTTTCAGACTCCATCAATCCCAGTGACAGAGTGTTTGTGGTGTGGGAAAGGTGAAACCCTGAATGAGCTGCCAAAGGCTCCTGGATCTCTGCATCACCCCCTTGGCCAGCTATCATGATGTCTTCCTTCCCTTGCAGGGAAAATAAAATCCTGCCCTTTTCCACCAGGATAGAAACCAAGAGAGCCTTCAGCATCTCTTGGAGCTCTAGGAACTGGGAAAGATGAAGTCAAGCTATGCTCCAGCACTCAGCAGGGAAACGATGGGATAACATTCAGAGGAATACACTGTTCATTCTGCAGACCCAAGCAGACACTACTAATGCCAGATAAACCTTTCACAGATATTGTCTTGCTCCTTGTAGTGTTGTATCTCTTGTTGCTTAATTGTATTTATACACCATTATCCATGCCCTAACACAGTAAGGAGAAAAACTATTCACTTGCCCAATTAAGGCTTTGTCTGACAAGGGCAGGCCCTGCAGGCAGTACCAGGGAAAGGCTGTGCAAGGTAGATTGGGGCACCACTTCAAAACATCAAATTACACGAGCCCAATTGGCCCTCGTTGGTAGGACCAGTTCTGCACACACTGTCTGGAGAATCCCCTGGGGTGACAGCCCACACCCCCTCTGAATCCTGTGTCTTAGAGGAGGCCCTAGAGTTCCACATTCCATGTCTAAATCACCCCTGGGATGTGGTGAGGAGGAAGGGAGAGCCCCACAAGTTAGGGCAGACTAGGTCTTTGAGGAATGCTTCCTTCTCAGCTCCCTGCTCAAGACTCAAGGTGGAGGGAGATACGAGGTATCTGTAACCCTCAGCCACACACCTGGATCCTTGCAGGCAGTTTTAACAAAACCAACAGTGTCACCTGATTCCCAGGAGGAGCTGGCACTGGCATGCCCTGCCTCTCGTGTGACATCGGAGAACACCTCAAACACAGGCAAGTTCCAGACTGTCATTAAAAAACTGTGTTGGGTAATTGCACTTGGCACTGGCAGCCTTGGATGGGCAGCTTTGTCTAATGGCTGTTTAAACCTTCCGGTGCCTGTGAGAAAGCTTTCCCCATAGCTCACCTACACCTAAAGCAAACAACTCCATTAGCTCAGGCATGCGAGAGCGCTGAAAGCCAAGGGAGCCAAACGCTCCCAGACACCGCTGCCCTGCTCTTATTTCTGTGCCTCACCTGTGATATTAAACCACACTTGGCTGGGGCCCATCTCCATGCTGATCACTCCCACCATGTGGTTCACAGGATCTGTTTCCATCACGGCGAAGTTGAAGTGGGGTTCATCAAAAGCCAGTGGTTCTGAGGAAGGGCCGGGCCGGGCGACCCAGCTGATGTGAAGTCTCACGTGGGAGGAGAGCGGGGGGCTGCCGCCGTCTGTGGCCTTGACCTGCAGAGAAAGGCACGTGCACTCAGGGAGAAAGCTGAGTTAGCTCATGGGAATTCCATGGAAAGCTCCTTCTCCCACCCACCAGAAGTTTCAGCTCCCAGTGTGCCCAAAAATCCCATTAAACAAATCTTGAGCCAGTGGTCCATGCTCCGGCTGCTTCCAAGGCAGAGCCATGCAACCCAAATTCCTCTTTGCAGTCAAGTAAATCTGCCAAGCTCCATCCATAGCAGAGACTCGGATTACAAGCCTCGTTGCAAAGACACACAGATTGTGGGAAGGATTTGAAACTACATCCAAGCTCCATGGCCAGATCAGAATGCCACACAGAGGCATGATGGAACCCAAAGACTGTTCAGGTTTGAGTCCACATCCATATGGGATCATGGATCACTGTATTCCTCTCTGAAGGTAGGTTGGACAGTTAATTTTAAACTTATTGTCCATTTTTAATAGCTTCCTACCTTCTGCATTTCCTATAATTCCCTCCCACTTTCTCTCCCTCTTAACACATTTGCCTTGTTCAAGCTCTCTTCCTCCCCACTGCTGCATTTTCTCCATCTCTTTCCTTGTATCTTTTCTGTTTCTTAAACCTTCTCTCTCTTTCTCTTTCTGCCCGTCTCTTCCCATCAGCTCTTTGTGTTTCCCTCTCCTCTCACCGTGAGTATGTTGTATTCAGAGGCAGGGAAAGCTTTCCTGGAGAAGACTGTGCCAGTTGTGGGGTTGATGGTGAATATGCCATCCTCCTCCTCCTCGATGGTGTAGGTGATCTGGCTGTTCTGGCCCTGGTCACGGTCGGAAGCGATCAGCCTGTAGACCGGCAGTGGGGTCTCCGAGGCCTCCCTCTCGGGGAGCTGCACCATGAACAGCTTGTGGGGGAAACTGGGAGGGCTGTCATTGGCATCCAGGACTTGGATCACGACTCTGCTGGTGGACTTCAGCGCTGGCTCTCCGTTGTCAGACACAGCCACCTGTCAGCAAGCAAAGGGAGCAGGTGACAGAGCTCTCAGACATGACCTGAATGTGACCAGCCAGCCTCCATCCTGGTGGGCAATCACTCAGCTGGGGGATTTTGTGTGGCTCTGCATTTCTATCTCCACTTTTTCAAAGGCACTGCTCCCCTCTGCAGGGCAAAGCCTGGTGGCTGTAGCTGGCAGCGTGCAGGGCCTGTCCATGCACGGGGGGATGAGTTTGCAGGGCTCCTGCCTCCAGCTGCTCTGGCTGGCTGACCATTAGAGATCACACATCTGAAAACATCTGTACTGCAATGGCTTGGTGAGGTACCAGCCATCCTCACCCTGCCCTGCCTGTGCACGCTCCCAGCACATTGCATTGCAGAGAGAAATGATAGACCCTGATAGACTCAAAAACCTCCAGATCCCTCTGATGGCAATACTTGAGCTGCTGTGAGCTGCTGAGGATGGGGGCTGGTGACAGAAGCTACACAGCAATATCTGATACAATGAGATAAACGAGGGTGGATTTCTCTGGCTTGCTCTTTCCCTCATAATGTATAAACCATCCTGCTAGAGGATAGTTCCAGTCCTCTTCCTGCATTCCCACAGCTTCCAGAACAGAAATTTTGCTCCAGTCTTCAGCAAGAAAATAATAAACCCCACAGTACTGCTGCAGCTGTCTCTTGGGTTAACACACACCATTTAATTAAGTTTCCCAGCAGTTGGGAGCTGATGGGATGAGATTCTTTCTCTGTGCTCCAACTTGCAAGGAAAGCTCTTTGAGGACTTAATACACTTGTAGGTAAATAAAGCTAATTACAATCATCATTACCCACCTCTAGGATATGTTCAGCCTTGTATTCTCGATCCAGCTGCCGTGAAGTCGTGGAAATCAGACCTGCCAAGAAAGAAACCCTTTGAGCTCCAAGACTCAGCATGCAAGAAAAACCAGGGCTGATCAGATCCGTGAATGCCCAAGATCAGCCTGCCCACCTGTCCTGTTTCAGGTTCCCTTTGTGATCAGAGCAGAAAGGCAGATACCCCCAGAGGGGAACCCACCCCCTCCCAGCGTGAATCCCTCTGTGGAGGTGCTGCTGCTGCTCTCTGATCACAGAGACCACGGAGGAGGGGGAACACCTACCAGATGCCTGCATCAGTTGAGGGTTGGCAAGGCATTAGGTGAGAAAAGCTGCAGGACCATGAAAACAAAACTTTTCTTATGCCTCTAAGTAAGAAACATTCTGCATGTGCTGGCACAAGTCTGGCCTCTTAACAAGTCTCTACTCCTCTTTTCCCTGTGCTCAACCTTGCTCTTTGTAATTTACAGTGTTTTGACAAAAGTTTGTCTTGGGAAATACCCTCTACTCGACTGCTAGAACAAATGCATTCCAGCTAAAAATAAGGTACACAGTCAAAAAGAATGTTGGTACATTATTTAAGCCTTGATGAGACACAGAATGAGTCCTCCAACAACTGCAAGATTTGAGGGATTTCTGAAAAACACACTGAAGTTTAACCACACTGAATAAGTTGGATGCAGGAGGGAAGAATTGTGGCTATAATAAACTAGAGTTGAAACAAAGTTATCATAATTGCCTATTTTTGGCCTGTCAATGACTAAGCTGAGTAGATGCAAGTGTGGAAAGGATGGAGCTGAGGCTTCTGTTTCCATGTCTGGTTTCATAACAGTCCTTGCTGAGCGCCTTGACTCTTCACTTTTCGGAGAAAAACAGCTCTGCATCATTTTATAACTGCTTTATCAATGATGGAAATTGCATGTGCAATGTCTGATGACCTGAAAGTCATCAAGGCTGACACATGTGAGTGCTTTTGTCCACTCCTAGTTACTTCTAGTCCACTCCTCTTTTCCCTGTGAAGAGAAATTCTGCTTCTTCACACCAATGACGGGCAGGGTGAATTTTCCTGAGCACAGCAAGCAGTGACACAGGTTCACTTTACCCTGGGAAATGCTTTGCACAGGATGCCATGTGCATGTGCAGTGGAGTGAGCTCTGTGTGTCCTGAAAGACTTGTAAATCCCAGCTGCATGAACCCATCTCAACTCTCATTTCTGGTGCCAAGCCTGAAAGCTTTAATTAATAGTATTGTCTTCAGTTGTACCATACTTTTTGTGTATGTCTGTCTGAGCATGACAGGCAGGAGAAAATTTCAAATGGCTGCAGGAAACAGGAGGCAGCTGAAGGAGGGAGCAAGGAGCAGCTGCTTGGAACACGACTACTGTTCACCGTTTCCACTTGTTCTCTGGGATTATTCACATTTGGCACCAGCCATGGTGCTAAACATTTATTTGATGCCTTTACCATCATAAATCAACACTCCTTAATGTGTTACGACAAGATGGCTTGAAAAATTGTTTGCTTGTCTGCAGAGTAGCTTTTTTCTCTCCCTAATCATCCTTTTAACATCTCAGCAGGTGAAGAGGACTCAGGAGAGAGCCTGGCTGAGGAGCTTTTAAAACTTTTAAAAAGTTTTAAAGTTTTTTAAGATTTCCCAGATTAGTGAGAGGCTGCAGGGCTCCATTAGCAGCAACACTCATGGAAATGCTCTCCTAATGGGGTCCTGGAGAAGGAATTGCAGCAACAGCTCACTGAGATCTCTGATGCTCCTGTCCTCACTGCCAATAGGCTGGCTACTGAGCCCAGAACTCCAGCTACCTCAGGGAATGCTTCATAATTTTAGCCTAAAAAGCCCACAGGACAAAAAGATACTGACAACAGAGCTGCCTGACACCCATGTGCACACTGGAGATTTCTGGTTTATCAGATTGCAAAATCCAGTTCCAGCAGACTTAACACCTTGTTTGCACTGGATTACTACATGCTGCCTGATGGAAGGGAGTTTAACCAATCTGAAGTGACTATCTGGATTTGCCAGGCCACACCCTGAAATTTTTTCATGACTTAATGAAAAAAATGAAAGAAAGCAGGATCATAGCTCAGCTTTTTAGTGCTGGAGAAGGAGGACTGTAGTGAAGGCAGATGAACTGGAATTTAATGCTACACTTGAATGTCTGTACCACTGAAGATGCTCCTGTCTCCTGGGGCCTAAGAGCTGACTCTGCTCTCTGTAACATAACCTGTACTCTGTCCTAGATGGGAGTCTCACCAGATGGAATTTTTTTGGTTTATCTCCACATCTGCTGAGCCTCAAGGCAAAGGGTTGGCTTCTCCTCCTCACCCCAGGCAAACTCTGTCCCTTACTCAGTGCCCAGCCATGGCTCTTGGTTCCCCCCTCTGGAGCCAGTTACCGCTCTGCCCTGGGATCTGAAAGCTCTTGTGGTTAATTAATTAGGGTTAATCATGCTAATTCCCTTTGGAGCCGTGGCTCTGGGCGAAGCTGAGATGCACAAACTGACAGCAGCGTTCACATGGCCACGGAGCTCCTGGAGGTGGGGAGATGGACACTGCACGGGATTCCCAGGAGAAGCTGGCTGGAATTAATGCACATTTTCATTTGTTGCTGCTTGGTTATACACCCTGTGAGGCCAGAGGGATAAAATGGAAGTGGAAGCTGTTATTAAAGGGGAACTGCCATCAGCTTTGTGTGGCCTGGGGACACAATGCCTTGGCTCTTTCTGCTGTCCCCTACAAGGCCTGGGAAGTGCAGGCTTAGTTTTAATGAGTGTTTTGTGTGTGCATGTGCATGTCTGTGAGTTATCAGTACCCTGCCCTGCTGGAAAACCCCATCCAGCCTGTCCCATGGGAGTGGGTGTCCTTTATTTGTGTTCTTGCATGAGGCCCTGAAGGCTTCTGCTGAACCCTACAGAGACTGAACAAAATTGTGAGAGGTCCTAATTGCACCTGGCCAATTAGCCAAGCTCTGCATGCAGATGAAGGTCCAGAAACAAGCTTTCTGCTGCCTGCATGCAGGCAGGCATAGACTGCTCCAGCAGCCTGTCCACACACAGCAAGGAGAAAGGATTGTCTGCCTCTCTCCTGCTTGCTGCCTGCAAAGGGCAGAGAGGAAGGCTGCTCATGTTGGAACAAGAGCACTGAAATTACCAGGGCATTGTTGTCAGGGAACAAGAAATAATAATAACTTCTGCTGGCAAGAACAGGGTTGGGGTGGAGGTTGCTGGCCCCCTGCCCTTGCTGCAGGGGGGAAAATCTAAGATAGTTAAAATAGCCAGAATCAGGTTTGCAGGCACTGAGGCTTTCACAAGAGCTCGAGAAGGGAAGAGGTTGTTCTCCTGAAATCCTCTTTCTCTTGTCTCACTCCTGCTTCCATTTAACCTTTTTTTTCCTTCTTCTCTTACCACCCCACCTCTTATTCTGACCTTGCTGTGCTCTACTCCATGCTCAGCTGTGTGCTATGTTGATTTGGGGTGCAGCCATGCAACCATCCCACGGGCCTAAAGAGCAGGATGCCCTTCCTTGCAGAGAAATGCAGGGAACCACAGGCATCCTGGGGAAGCCAAGGGACACTGACACAGCAGAAGAAACACCAGAAGAACAAGCACCAGATAAGAGCTTCAGACAAATAATCCAAAGTAAAAGGATTCTCCAGACAGCCTTTCAGCAGGGTGAATGGCTTCATCCTGACTCTTCCTGCCACAGCCTCCCAGTTCTTCCTGGTCCTGTCTGGACTCGAACCTCTTTCACATCAAATCCTGAACAAAACAAGTTGAAAACTCTTCCAGCAGAAGAATACCCCAAACCCTACTATCTGCCCATCTCTCCATGGAGCTATCTATCCCTGTCTCCCACAAACACTGCTCCACACCAGCTGCCAGGCTGGGCTGGAGAGATTCCATCGTCGATGGCACAGAGCTTTCATCTCAGTGCACACTTTTGTTCCCTCTTCTCATTACCCTTTCATGTATTTTCCCCCTTTTCCTCCACCCTCTTTTGAGAACTGAGAGCTTGAAGATCTTAGAGTGTTTCTGTGGTAGTTTGGGAATGCTGGAGGAGCCCAGGACAGTTAGCATAGCTGTTCCTGGTTGCCCTGCAAGGCCTCAGGGGCAGTCAAGGGGCCTTGCTGGTTATGTCTCCACTGGCCAGTCCACCCCCATGTCAAGGTACTGAATCAAACACACAACCAGGAACCCAATTAGGTTACTTGCAGTAGTATGTCACTCTGCCCTACATGATTATCCAGGGCTATTCTGCAGGGTTATTCTGGGTGTAGATATACCTGTTGTAGCAGTACATCAGGACCTTAATTCTTATTGGGACACCGGATGAGAACAAGCTTCCTCCTCCTCCTCTCCCTTTGCCAAGAGGCCACTACCAGGAATGTCCTGCCTGGGAGAGACCCAGACTGAGCTCTGGCCCTCTTGTGCTCTGGCTTATTTCAGTGCCTGTGTGACTTTGTTTGTTTGTTCTTTGATGACAATAACCATGTGGGACAGGTGAAAAGGAAATGCCTTGATCAGTCTCCTGCCCTGCCATGGGATAACCCTTCTTTTTTTTAAATACAATCCTGCTCTAATGGGGATGACCAGCAGTTCATCTTCCAGTGCTGCAGGAGCAAGTTGAGACCAAAGATTATTGTTTTATTCTACTTAATGGAGCAGCTAGCCTGCAGAATGAAAATACCATTGGGTTTCCAGAAAGCTGCCTAGGGCCCTGGACATTAGACAAGCTGTGATATTCCTTCTGGCATCAGCAGCAAATGACTTCTCTTTAGATACTGTACACGAGAGTATAACTGCTCAGTTTATGTTCACAGGTAATTATAGGCTCTTCTGGGTGATATGCAAGTGAAATAATGGATAACTGAATGTTCATCAGGATTGGAAGCAGGACCTTAAACAACCTCCAAGCTCAGGGTTTAAAGAGACCTCCAGCAACTGTCCAAGAGATAAGATCAGCCCATGGGTTTCTTCAGAACTGACAAACTTATCACTTTTCTCATGCAAATCACCTGAGTACAGGGAGAGATGGAGAGGAGATGATTCATACCTGAGAGAGCTTTTTTTGTCTAAAATGGGGATTAATGGGTTGGCTTAGAGGTGAGGTGTCTCATTAGCAAACTTTTAGATTTTGCCAGAGTCACTCATTTTGCTGTGGAACATGACAGCCTTGGAGCGTGACTTTGCAGGGCTGCACTCCTGTGGGGCTGAAAGCTGTGCCTGCAGCATAAAGGCTGAATTTTCTGCAGGGTGCATGGCTGCTCAGCTGAAGAGGGGAGCCAGCTTGGTGTCCTGATAGCCATCCTGCTTCATATCCCATCAAAAAGGCAGTGGTTTTATGCACTGGGGCTTCTGAAGGAACATTTCTGCAGAACCCTGCATTGTGCAAGCTGTCCTGGGGCTGGGTTGTACATAGCTGTTTGGATTATGTGGGAAAGCTGGATGCAGAGCAATGTCCTGACCAGGCTAAAAAGCTTCTGGCAGCACAGACAGCTGTGGGCAGCAGCAGTCACAGTTAGCTGACATCTCCAGGTGCATTTACACAGTGCCATGTAAAATGCACCCTGTGAGGTTCTTGTGAAAAATAGATTTTAGTATTTCATAATAGTAATTTCTTTCTTCCATTCCCCTCCTAGCCAGCTGTAGAGCACTTCCAGAGAGCCATTACACCACTGGTAACATGTAGCTGAGAGCACCTCTAGCCTTTTCCAATGCATCCAGCTCCTCACCTGAGAGCAAGCTTCCATCTCACTGCAGGAGCTGAACTGCTTTTATCATCTCCAGGAGATCAAAGTCATGCAATTAATCCTCTCCCATACTGAGGCTCTGTGCCCTCCCTTCCCTCTTCTCCCAGGAGCTGATGGTATGAAGGGCTCGGCACAGCTTTCCTTGCCAGACTGGCCCAATGTCAGCTCTGCCGGGATAGTTTGAGGAAGCTGTTTACACAAAACATCAGCGAGTTTTTGATGGCTCTGAAAGATCTGGTAAATAATCCTCAGATGAAAGATATAGTCTAAGAAGATGGAAGAAGAGGCTTACTACACTTAGTACATTAATAGTGCTGGAGAATGGGTGGAGCCTTTAAGTGCAGTGGAATTAATTTTTGTTAATCCTGCCTGGGTCGGTGTCAGGAACAGTCACATCCAGAAGGGTGTTCCCTGGCTCAGGCTGTGCAACAGGGCAGTTGTTTATAAGGGGGAAGATTAAAAACAACTGTTTACAGCTTTGAAAGCAGCACTTTTGTGTCATTCTAAGAGCCATCTGGATGCAAATCACAGCCCTCAGGTTGAGGGTTTCAATCCTCAGACTCCACACAGAGTGTATTTGGAGACTGGGACTTTACCTGCAAGAGGGAGGTGTGCCAAAGGCAGCTGTGTGGGCTGTTTATATCGAATATGTAACATCCTCTGGGCACTTGGAAGCCTCAAAAACACATGCTGAGCTGGGTCAGTCTTACCTGTAATGAGGTTAATGGCAAAGAGTCCTTGAGGATTTCCACTTAGGATGTGAAAAGTTAGTTTTCCCTCTGAGCTGGAGTCTGGATCGAAGGCATCAAGCTGAAGGACAGATGTATTTGGTGGGGAATTCTCCATCACAGAGGCATAGAAGACAGGTCTGGACATCTGAGGTGGGTTGTCATTGGTATCAGTGACTTCAATATAAATTTCAGTCACAGAAGACAGAGGAATTGTTCCCAGGTCAAGGGCTAGCACAGTCAGCCAGTAGTGAGATGTTCCCTCTCGGTCGAGTGATCCTATGGTCCGTATGGTGCCTAGGAGAAGGACAGAGTGTTTCTGAGGGGTTTAAGGAACTCAGACCACCTAGTCCTCAATGACAGAGCAGTCTCAAGTCTGCCTCTTGCCCTTTGCTGCACAAACTCTCGCACCCACCTTGCGTGGCCGTGAGATTGTGTGGAAGGTGAGGACTTGCTTCTGCTGAGCAATTAATTTTTGGTACACACGTGAAAGAGAAGACTCCAGTATTTTGGGGGAGGACAGATATTGATTTGCCATTATTTTAAGGAGAAAAACACCTGCTTGCTCCTACCCAGATCCAGGGATAGACTCAGTAAATCCCTGCACAATCAAGAAAGGCTTGAATGCATAGAAGATTGCAAACAGCCAGGCCAAGCACAGCAGGACGTTTAGGCCTGTAAGGTACACTATTAAATGAAGATGTCCTTACCTGTGTCCTTTTCGATGTGGAAGACAGACAGGCCAGTTCCTTCTCGGAGGAAATACTGAACCTCTCCATCTTTGCCCCTGTCGATGTCCTTTGCTGTGACCATCATCACCGATGTGCCCTTAGGGCTGTTCTCCTGCACCCAGCCTTTGAAGACAAAGGAGGCAAAGCGTGGTGGGTTCAAGTTCTCGTTGACATCAATGACGTTCACCTCCAGGTGGCAGAGGGAAGAGCGAGAGAAGGGCTTCCCGCCGTCACTGACCTGCACAGTTACATTGTAAGAGTCCCTCTTCTCATAGTCCAGCTCCTTCTCCAAACGGAGCGCCCCGGTCAGCTTATCCACATGAAACATCTCCTCATTGTTAATGAGGCTGTACCTCACCTCCCCCCCTGAGCCAGCATCAGGGTCAAAAGCCTCCAGGAACAGGAGAATGGTCCCCACAGGCAGGTCTTCGGGGACCTTCAGTCTGTTGAGGGCTGGGAGGCACTGTGGTGTGTTGTCGTTTACATCCTCCAGAGTCACAACCAGGTCCGTAACAGAGAACAGCTGGAAGCCTGTTTTGGGCTGGTCCCTAGCTTCTATTTTTAGCACATAGCAAGGCCACAATTCTCTATCTAGAGCACCTGTAACCGTCACTTCTCCAGTGACACTGTTAATGGCAAACTTGTCCGTGGGGGTTAGGAGGGAGTATTTTACTCTCCCATTGTCATCTGTATCAGCATCCTCTGCTTTCAGTTGAGCTATTGTCGTCCCTGCTGCTACATGTTCTGGTATTGCCACCCAATAGGCACCTTGAGGGAATTTAGGAGTATTATCATTGGTATCCAACACATTCACAGCCAATAGCTTCCAAGATGATTTTTGTGGTGTGCCAAGGTCATACACAGTAATGTTAAGAATGTAGAAGCTGGTTTGTTCATGATCTAAAGGAGAAAGGACTTGAAGGAGACCCAGTTCCAGGTCAATTGTAAAGCAGCTGTCATCGTTTCCATCTGAGATCACATAGACCAATTTTCCATTAAAACCTGTGTCAGGATCAATGGCTGAAAGGTCAGCAATAGTTGAGTTGATGGGAACAGTCTCTATGATATCAATGGATCGTGGAAAGCTGTCATCAAACTTAGGAGCATTATGGTTTGTAAGGTGCAAGTTCAGAGATGTTTCATCATCCTGCCCATGGCCTTGAGACTGAGACTCAATGGAGTGTATGATGGTTTCTGTCAGTTGCTTCAAGACTCCTGTTTCCTCACACTGCATTTTGACAGGGAGACCTTGGCCAACCACGGTGATGTTCACAGATGTTGGCAAAGCGTAGTTCTCTCCATCTGTTGCAGTTATTTTCAAAGAGTAGAAAAGTGGCTGTTCAGAAGGAAGATCTCGCAGAGATATTCTAAGGGATATTACTCCAGAGATGGGATTCAGTTCAAAATGCTGTAACTCATTGCCAGACTTGATTTCATACTTGATATGCTGCAGCTCATCGCTGTCAATTGCAGAGACCGTGGCCACAGGGCTCCCAACTGGAAAGTCCCGTGGGATGGTGCCACTGCAGCTTGCCTTCTCAAACACAGGAGCGTTGTCATTGACGTTGCTCAGTGTCAGGGAGACATACACCTCTGTCTCGTGGCGGAAAGGTGAGCCCCAATCTGACGCCCACACGCGCAGGTGGTACCATCTCTGCATCAGCTCATAGTCCATGGACTTGGAGGTGGAAATGACACCAGAATAGGGGTCAATGACAAAGGGAACTGATTTCTGGTTGGCTATGCTGTAGGTGACAAAGCCATTGTCACCTTTATCTTCATCTGTAGCCCTTACTGTTAAGACACTGGTACCAGGAGGAACATTTTCATCAAAGGCCCTGTGGTAGGAAGACTGAGTAAAACTTGGAGCGTGATTGTTGCAGTCAATGATGTCAACAATAACAGTGGCAGATGTGTGACTGTTACTGGTTGTAACTTCAAGCTCAAAACTAGACTGCTCATGGAAATTCATTGCTCTGACTGTAGTTATCAGTCCAGTGTGAGGATTGATCTTAAAGCTTGTGCTGTCAGGAGTAGGTCTCAAAATGTATTTAAGATTTGGGAAAACTGGTGTGATCTTCACCATAACAACTTGGCTTCCAGCTGGGGAAAATTCACTGAGCTGGACCCGGTACACTTCTTTCTCAAACCTGGCAGAAACATACTTGGAGGGAGGAATGTGGACAACTCTGACAGGAGAGAACAGTGGTGGCTTGCTCTTATCCTTGGCTTGCACACTGAGGTTGAAACCAAATGGGTAAAGTAACCAGTTTATCTCTTTGTTTGATACAACCATAAACTCAGGGCTCCCAAAGTAGGATTTGACAGCTTTGAAATGTCTTCCCGGATCTCCATCCACAAACTCAACCGAATCAATCTCTGCTTCAGAGTCACCACTTTCTACAGAGAGAGTTGCATAGACAAAGTCTTCATCTGAGTCAGGTGATGCCACCTTCACCGAGGAGATAGAGGGGGGTTTCCTGGCAGATGGCTCCACCTGGATTGTGAGACTAGCCAAGTTCCCAAAGCCATTCCCCTCTGTGATCTTTCTCATTCTGTCTACAGCCAAAACCTGCAGGTTATGCCTGCCTCGATGGGTGCTGTTCAGCCTGCCTGTGACCAGAACTGCCCCCGTGGTGGGGTGCACAGTGAATAGGCTGGACTTGGTGTTGAGGGCATAGTAGAACTCGGCGTTCTGCCCAGCGTCAGCGTCAGTGGCACTGAGCGTGCTGACCACTGTTTTCAGAGGAGTGTCTTCTCTGATGGACACTTTGTAGGAGGGGGGTGAAAAGAGAGGTTTCAAGTCATTTCTGTCCAGAATATGGATCAAGACTTTGGCCCAGGCTTCGTAGGCAAAGGTGCTCTCTGTGGCTTTGATTATTAACATGTAACTGTCTTTGACCTCACGGTTTAAAAGTGCTGTGTTGCTGCTCCTGGTTCTTATTCTCAAGAAGCAGAAATCCCCAATCACGTGCTCCTCAGTTTTAAACAGACCAGTGTTGTCTCCAGAAGCTATCCTGTACCTGATGTCCCACTCAGGGTCTCTCTTGTAAATACCCATTTTGACGTAGCTCTCCACGTAGGTCTTGGGGGCTGAATTCTCATAGATGGTGGCATTGTAGAAGAAGTGAGTGAAGTGCAGAGGGGAAGTGTTGCCCTTCTCACAGCTCGCCTTGTGGACCACACAATGCATCAGGAAAACAGCAACATTCAGGAAATGACTCCTGATGGAGACTTCCATGGTGCGGTGTCTCCTTGAGCCCTGCAGGTGTCAAAGGAAGAACACTGGTAATTTTCATTAAGGTCAGTGTGTTATAGAAAAAGTCTCCAAGGGGTCAGCCCTGCTGTGTCTACCCCGACCTTTATTGACACAATTGTTAGTTCAGCTCTTCCTCCCTCTGTCTCAGTGAGAGATCTGTCCTCACACATCCCTACACTGGCTCAGATTTCTTCACTTTCTCTGCTTCAGTTTCTGCCTTCATAGAGGGGAAAACATGCAAAGTCATGCAAGATGCCCTGATCAGGCTGACTTGCTATTCTGTGAACAATCTTGCCCTCCCTTCATCCTGCTTTCTCCTAAGTCACACAGCATATCTAAACTCTCCACCCCCGATCCAAACTCCCTCTTGTTTTATTTCTCCAGCCTCCCCCCCCACCTTAACTTCTCTCTCGCCTGAAGTTTCTGCAGTGTATCCTCCAGAGTCAAAATACAAACTGATTTACGTGCCCCTCTGTGGTTTGTCTTCCCTTTTCTCTCTCTGTGCTACAGGATGAGTTGTCCTTCCCCAGCAATGATGGGGAACACACGCCATGCTGTATAAATTCCTTCTGAATGTGCAGCTCCATGATGTGGCCTTTCCAACAGCTTTCACTCAGTTTCTAGTCAAGCTCTGTCTCAACTTTCTCAATTTTCAATTTCAGCCTCAGAAGCTCTAATTCACAGGCCTGACCTTGCTGCCTCCCCTGCGCTGGCTGAAGGAGCAGGCTTCCAGCAAGACCCTTTGCCCATGTCACCCTCAGAGTAATCTCTCTGGGTTCTGCCTTCTCACAGCAAGCCCCAGGGTCAGGATTCCTGCGGAGGATCCCCATCCATGACCAGCCTCCACCAGCCTCCTTCTCCAACAGCTCCCGAGCAGCTGCGGCTCCACACTTCATCTCTGTGAACAAGGTGCTTCGAAGAAGGAACTGGGGAGCACATGTGTGATTAACAGGGATGTAACTTTATTAGGGAGCTTTGCAGAGCTTGTTAAAGGATCAAGGCCTGTTCTTTTCAAAAGCTAAGTGCATGCTGCTGTGTGTGCAGTTAGGGGTTGAAACCAGGGATAAGCTAAATATAGGTGCATATATTTCCCCTAGATATCCTAGGAGATCTTTATCTAGAACTGTTTCTTCCTGTTTTAAATTTAAATTATATATCAAGTACCTGCCAGTCATTTGGCACATTCCTAATTTAAACAGGGAAGACTTGTTTTTCCAGACACTTTTTCAAGACTCATCTCTTTAAGAACCAGAACTCGTTCAATTTGTAACTCAAGTTGAATGTTAGGAACAAATTGTTAGAAGTAAACTAATTGACAGTGTGTGTCATATTCTCTCACTGAGGTATCTAATCACTGATAAATACAAAGATGTAAATTTCGTATTTGCTTCCAATCCTTTTCTCCTCGGTAAATAAATGCCAATCATCCAAAAATCCCTCTGAAAAAATCTTTCTTTTTGAAACAAATGGTCTGTAGCTGAAGCCAAACTACCAGAAGTTGGAGAGAAATCAACACAATTCAGTTTTGACAAAATTCAGACCCACTTTTTCACGCCATCATTTCACTTCTAGGAAACACAACGTAGCCCCACATGTACCGCAAATTAAAGAAGAACTCGAAGGGCAGGGACGGGTGACCCAGAAAGGCATGTGTCTCCTTGTGAGAAGTCAAAAACCATGTTCTTAAAAGCTCTGCTTGCTGCTCGTTACTGAACAGCACTTCAGAGCTGTGCAGCGTGTAGGGACTTGCCTAGAGCGACTCCCTTCCAACACTTTCAACTGCTGAACTCGGGGAGAAGGCGTCGGCAGGCTGCGCACGCGTGTCTGCGCGCACTGACAATCCACACAACCCAGAGTGGAGTCAGACAGCAGAACAAACCTGCAACCAAACCAGAGATGTTCCACGAACAGCAGACTTAATGAAGCCAATCGCTTTGTATCTGGGCTAATTGACTTTTTAATTGAATTGTACTGAAACGGCAATGTGAACTCATCTCTCATAAGACATCAGAGAACCCACAAAGCAGAAACGTTATGAACTCCACAACCACAAGAAAAGCTGGATCCAGAGCACATGCCTTCCTGGGCACCAGCAATTCAATATGGGAGGATAACCTTGAGCAAAGAGTGGGTTTTCTGGCATTTAACAAGATGCAAGCTGTCGTCTGAATCTCTCCTGGAATGTACTTAACCTCCCTCTTCCCTGTGTATTTCCTGACAGCCAAGAAGGGCTTCACTTAACATTGCTACTTTTCCCCTCTGTATTAAAAAGGTTTTACTCCTCTGTCCAGAGAATTAATTTGCAAAACCTGTTGTGACCTCAGTATTTCTTAGAGCTTTACTCTCAATTACAAGCTGGACTGAAAGCAATCAATGGCTTCAGCAGTTATTATGAGGGATGGAGAGTGACTACACATCTGGGGCATGAGGCAGAAGCCTCATTTCCTCTGGAAATGATCTGAAACTTTGAAAGACACAGTCAAAATGTAGGGAGAATTGTCTAGGAGGCATCACCATCAACTTCTCAAGAGTTTCTCTCTGTGTCACGACCATGCTCAATTGAACAGTATCACAGCGAGTCAGTGTCCCCTGACAGCAACTTCCCACCCTGGGCCTGGACATCATCACCCATCACCTGCAGCCTGGAGTTCCTCCTTTAGTAGGCTACAGTGAGAAGCAATCATGCTCTGAAGGTCTTGTTTCTCTTTCTTCAGCATGGTTTTAGTGCAATTTGAAGTTTAAGAGATCTCCCAGGAGATGACTGTGCTGTCCCTGATCTGTCCTCTGCTTCTGGAATCATTTATGCCACAGTCACAACACAAAAGTCTGGGACATTTCCAAGGGCCATGGTGAAGCTTAACAAGTAGAACAGGGGACAGTGCTCTGAAGAGAGGGGAAATCTGGTGAACTGGCTCAGCTCCAGGGAAAATCCTGTTGGGACTGACCCTGGAAGATGACAGCAATGAACCAGCAGAAATGAGGTGAGTTTCTACAACTTTTGCTGCATGGGTTGGAGGAAGCCCACGGTGGGATGGAGTGTGGAGGGTAGGGCACGCTCCTGACTGAGGGAAATACCAGGGCATCATTATGTGGTGATTCAGCCTCCTTTCCTAATCACCAGGCGAGGATCAGAGAGCCTCGGGGGGCTTCGCCCTCAGCCCTGTAGATGCAAACTCCCCGCAAAGCGAGTAAACAGTCGGTGTATCTCTAATCAGAGCCAGAGCGCGCGTCTAAATTTAACATCCAAATTGTGAACCTCTGACAAAGACATGCCCAAATCTGTCGGCTTGACATGAGGGAACAAACACACGGCTGAGATTCCAAGTGTGTGCGTGGGGAGACCGTGGAGATGGGTGATTTGGGGGGATTGGTGCAGGAAAAGGCTATTCTGGCCAGCTGGGGTGAGTGGCTGGGGCATGGCCAGGAGGCTCTCTGGGGGCCCTCCCAGGGGTCTCCTGCAAGGTGTGGGCTGCTCTGTTTGTTGGCCATATCGCAGAAAAGGGCTGCAGCCTGCCAGGAAGCAGGTGTGGCCCCAGCCCCACCTTTAGATTCCCTCCAAGAGCATTTAAAAGCAAAACACAGAACACAAAACAAAGTGAGTGCTGAGTGCACCCAGAGCAGCATTCCCCTCATGAGCTGTGGCAGGGGCTTGGCCTGAGGTTTTGAGATCAGAAGAGTAAAGAAAAATCATCATTATCATTGGAAAATAAGGACAACTGTTCCCTTACTACTCTTATGCCAGCATGTATCCCAAGTTCTCTTTCTTCCTCTCTTGATTTCTTCCCTCACCTCTCTCCATTTTCTCTTTCTCTCCCTTTTTTCTTCTATACAAGGAACAGCCTCTTCTCCAGGATAAGAACCAAGCAAAATCATCCCTAAACACATCAGCTTCTTTGTCAGAGGCTGCAGGAACAGGGAAAGACAGGAGATGAGATTGGCTCTTCAAGTAATTAGTTTAACCATGCATTTCAATGGTCATTGTGAAACACAGAGCAAAGGGAGTAAATCCTGTAAGATGGTGACTACAAGGTTTTGGGAATGGCAATAAGACACGGGACACTGTATTCTCCTGGGCTGGTGAAGCAGAAAGGGTCCAGCTACAGATGGGGCAGTGTCCTTAAGCTGCCTGCCAAAAGCACTCCCTGGGCTTCCAGTGTTGCAAAGTCACAGAGCTGAACGGACACTGCTGACCATGTCTGTGAAATGTTTTGCATCCAATGCTGAAAGAGCTTGTGTTCACCCTGCAGGGGGGTTGTGCTTCTTGGTTAATGTTTACCCTCTCCTCTGCCACAGTGATTTTAGTGGGAATTGAATCCTTTTCCATTTGGGAACCCCCTGATGACTGCTCACAGTCAGCCCAGGGGTTTGAATTCTCTGTGGAGATGGGTATCTTTCAAACTGTTTTCCTAGATTTTGAAAAAAAAACCCAAACAAAACCATCCCATCCTTGGAGTTCCTGTTCCTGCATCTGGTTGTGCAGTCTCTGCTTGGTTTTGCAGTGCAGCAGAAGAAACACGTCCTGGAGGTACTACACAAAGCCAGAAAAACTAATGAAAAGAGCCCCTTAAGTTATGGTGTTTCCTTCCTCAATGTATCTCGGGGTTTTCCAGTGCCTGTGGATGGTTTCTTAGGGCTGATGTTTGCAGAGCTGCCTGCACCAGCCTGCTTGGGGGCTGTGCTAGTGTGGGTGCAGCTTTTTGCTGGACTTGCAGATTCCATCCAGGCACAGTTGAGCTGTTCCTTCCCCATCTCAACTTTCCAATCTCTGAATGGCTTGGACAGAGTTTTGAAATTGTTTCCAGGTTGCTGGACAGCCTGGAGCAAGGAGGCTGATGGTGTAGCACCCGGTGCACGTGGCTTTTACCAAGGACTGCCCCATGAAACGCTGTCCTGGCAGTGCCAGACCTGTGCCATAACCATCTCATGGCTGAGCTCTGCCCCTGGGCTAGAGGGGCTGTGTCCTGATGGGGTGGGCTGCACTGAGGGCTTCTCAGCTGCAGAGCCATGGAAAGCCATGGGGTTAATGAGTCTCACGCTGGCATGCACAGCAGTGACTCTTTCCTCGGCCTGCTCAGCACGGCAGGAGGTCACACACATGTCCCTGAGCAGAACAGGTACAGCCCTAAAGCACCACAGGTGCTCCCTCCATCACCTGCCAGCTGAACCAGGCAGCTGCTCTAACCCAGGGGGTTTGCATACCCCAAGGAGCCTGGACTGGCAGCCTCCATGGGGTGTTGGGGGAACGGAGACTCCCTTCAAGGAGTTTGGGGGAAGCCTGTGAGACATTGATATGTGTGGGGCAGTCTGGGCTCCAGGTTGGGAGGAAAATCTGGCAGAGATATTTTTTTTCTCTGTACTGCTGCGGGGCTTGGTAAAAATGCTTCATTTGGAGGCAGCCCTGCCTTCCCCAGGCTTGGACTGCCATGAGCAGGGGACCTGTGAGAGATCCTGCCAGGACCATTCAGAGCTGACAGCAGCAACAGGGTGGGATGCTGTCCCTTGAGTGGTGCAAGACAGATGAGTTGAGCCAGAGAGGGGATGGCAGGATGGCCTTCCACATGGGAAGGGTAGCTGGGAAGCATTTAGTTACTCTGATGTCCAACTCCTCCCTCCCCCTTACAGCTGGATGCTTTTGCCACCTTTGTCACCGTGCCAGGTTTCACAGGTTGGATGCTCAGACCCAGACTGACTCTAAAGGCACCTTGCTCCATTACATCTCTCTGTGGCTTCCTCCAGCCAGCCACTTACCCCCTTCCCCCTGGGACATCTCCCCCATTCCCCCATCCTTGGAGCTTTGGCTGTGCCCTGATGCTGCTCCTGCTGCCCTGGTTGGGCCCTTCACTGGAGCAAGCAGTGTTGTGTGTTTTTGCCTCCAAGCCATCCTCAGTCCAAGAGCATCACCTGGTACATGAAACCAAAGGCTTTCTCCTGCCACCTTTCCACCTGCAAAATGTATTTGCTCTGTGAGGAACCCAGGGAGAGCTGGATTTTGTACTGCTGCCAACACCTAGGCCTGGCTCAGATATGTCACCTAGCTGAGGTGTCATTGTTGTGAGCTCATCTGTTAGGCACAGGACAACTCAAACATGCTTGAACTCTCTGGAGAGTTGTGAGGGTCAGTGATCTCCCTCTGCCTTGGCATTGCAACCTCATCCCAGAGCAAACTGAGTAGCTCCAGAGGTATGGAGCCCTCAGTGAGGTCTGGGGAGTTGAGGGAACCCTGCAGTGCCACCTGCCTTGCTGCCAGCTCTTGTCCCAGGGTAAGTGTGACATGAGGGAACTGAACTTCCTTGTGCCAAGAGGGAAGCATCCTTGTGCATTATTCCTAATCCCTTTCTTTGCTCTCCCCACTTACGGAAGCAGAGGGGTAAATCCTGCTTATGATCCAAAAGCTGCCACTGCACCAGTAGAGGTGTTGAGGGGTGGACAAGGACAGCAGCTATGACAGCCTGGAGACAGGGAGGAGACAGCACTGGTGGCTCTCATGGGAATGCTGGCTGGGTCAAGAAACAGCCCTGGGGGCTGGGGAAGGGGCAGTCAGTGTTGGTAGGACGGAGTCTTGCTGGGAGCTGCTCACCAGGCAGGGTGTGAGGGGCCTTGGGGTTGGGCACCACAGTGCAGCAGCCCAAGCACAGTGACACAAGAGCATGCCAGGATCTCACTCGAGTGTGCCCCAACTCTGCTGCTGCTGCTGGGACTGTGCACCACTCACCCTGTGATTCAGCTGCCATGGAGACTTTTAGCACCAAGAACCTCATACCTCAGTCACTGCAAACTATCTGTGAGAGCCCACAAGGGATCCTAGGCTCTTCTCTGATTGCTTTCTCCTGCCAAAACTCATACTGAGCCTCTCACGTTTTCCTCATGCTTGGGATGCAAGTTATCTTACACTGATAATCATTCCCAGGTCTGCAGACTGCTGAGGGAATCAGGATGTCAATTCTGCTACCGTTCAGATCCCTTGGCCAGCTTCAGCCAAATTCAGCCAGATAGGCAAAGACTTGAAAGGAGTTAACCTTGCACAAGCTAGTGAAAAGCAGCAGGAGAGAGGACAGAAATCCAAATTAGGACTCCCAGCTGGAAGAAAAAGCTCTAATGTGAGCCCAACCCGATTATTAGACATCAGAGAATCCACACAAGAGGGAGTGCCGCAGGCAAGCAAGCTCCATGAATCTGCTGCTCACAAACATCTGTTTACTCCGGTGCTGCAGAGCTGGGAGAGCCGAGGTCCCCCCACACAGTTCCCATCTGACCCACCAGAGCCACGGACACAAGCAGGGCTCAGCTCTCCCCAGCCTGCTGAGAGCAGCAGCTCTGCCCAGAGCTCCAGGAGCTCTGACCCTGAGCTGTCTGACCCTGAGTGTCCTCACTGTCCCCTTAACTCCACCTGGGTGTTGGTAGTGAGGTCACTGCCCTCATCACCCGAGCGCTGGCAGGCCTCCAGTGCCCTGTGATCCTCCGTGGCGAGCTTACATCTTATCCTAAAATCGCTAAAATTCTTTGGGAAGGAGCCCAAGAGCATCTTGGCTTGAGGAGCTGCGTGAGGGACCCTGTGCCCTGCTGGGCTCAGGTGAGGAGCTCGGCAGGAGCGGGACTGCTCAGCCCCTGCAGCACATCCCTGCCCACAGCGCTCCTCCCTCACCCCTTCTCTCCTACCCCGCAATTCCCATTCACCCGCAGCCCCGTCCCTGCACTCATCCCACGATGTTGTCCTTCCCCTGCCCAGCACCCTGCTGTTCTCTCCCTTCTGCTGCCCGAAGGCGAGCACGGAGAGCAGCTTTCTGCCCCTCTCACTCCTTGCCATCTGTCTGCCTTGCGCTGCTCCTTCCCGTCCCTCCCCTGCGTTTGGAGGCAGCCTAAGGACACTGAGGACAAGAAATGAATGAGACAAATCAGGCCATGATCCTCCCTCGTTAAAGGATGGCTGGCCAGGACGCCAGTAGCCGTGCCACAAAAATTCCCTGCAGCGGGTATTTATTGAACGCAAAGGGATACCTGCAAGCTGATAGAAAACCTTCAGCTCCCAGCCCTGTCCGCAGCCGCCCACCTCCTGTGCCGTGTCCAAAGTGCTGCAGGGTGCCCAGGGGAGCTCGGTGTTTCCCCGGAGAGATGATTTACCCCCAGGACAGACGCGTTTGCCCAGGCTGGTCTCATTGCCACAGTGTGTCCTTGTCAGCTCTCGTTGTGCTCCCAGCACAGGTCACTCCCCCCTGCTCCGGACTCTGCTGGAAGCACATTTCTGAAATCTCCTGCCATTGCAGCACCTCTGTGGAGCCAGCAACCGTGCATGGACGCTGCTTGGGGCACCTGTGACAACCAGGCTGGGCACAGAGTGTTCCTGTCAACCTGGGCCATATGGACTATCTATTCATGGCATAGCCAGCGTCTCCCGGGCTGCCTGAGTCACAGCATCTACCCAACCTGCAACACAGCCATTCAAAAATAGTCACACAGTGCAGGAGCATCGAAACAGCCCTGCTGGGCCACCTTTCCATTGCCTCTCCCCAAACGGCCAGTTTTGGTTACTTAGTGGAGGAGCATAAAAAAGAAAGCACGGGTAAACCTGCTCCTTCTCCCACTTTTCAGTGCGAGTACATGGCCGATCTTGGGCTGTGTTGCATTTAAAAAACCTTCACTGGAGCCATCCATCCCAAATGGATCAAAACCTTCTTTGAAACCAAATACAACTTTGGGTGTCTGCAGTATCCTGTGGCAATTTGTTCCACATTTAATTATGCCCTCTGTACAGAAAAATAAAGTGTTTCCTTTGGTTTGTTTCAACTCTGTTCCTTCTCCATTTCTGAGCTACAAACCTTTCTAGCAGACCTCGCTGCCCCTCCCCGGAGCTCCTACTTCCAAGAATTAGGGAAGAAAGTTTCTTTGCTAATAAAGCAGTACCTGCCTCATTGCCAAAGAAAAAGTGTGGTTAGAGGAAAAATTGCTTGCTCAGCGGATCAGCTCGTTAATAGACAATGCAGCATCCATTGCAGCCAACCCAGTTTAAAACATTTAAAAGGGCTCAGGGGTATTTAATCCTCTTATGTTTGTCCATGATACAGGAGGAAGCTCGCTGCTAACTGCTCGAGGTGCAGCTGCACTTGCATGCTCCACACGTGGCAAAAAACAAAGCGAGGTGCAGGGAGCAGGGAATGCCACTGCTGTAGCATGCAGGTAGCTGGAACGATCCTGCAGGACTTGCCTTGGAGCAGTTGGCAGCAGAGCAGGATGCAAAATGCATTAGTTCCTAACAGATGTTTGATTCCAGGTGTCGTGCCTCCTTTGAACTCTCCCTTCGTACATGAATGCTGCTTGTTTGTTTGCAGGGCTGGGAGATGCACTGGTTTGGGAACATTAGGATTTGAAATGCGTCCATGGTGCGAGGGAAAGGCTCGGGAGACGAGCGGATCTGGCTGTGCTCTCCCCTCCACAGGCAGCTCCGCTGGGCTCATTTTGGGAATGTTACAGAGCACGCTGGGGCACAACGAGGAGAGGCAGAGACCGAACCCCCCGGCTGGGTTAGAGACCTGTCCCCTGCCCAGACCCTCAGGAACCCCAACCCCTTAGCAGACAGGCCGATGTCCTGGTGTGCTGCACATTAGGAGATGATAAAAGTACACAGTACCAAGCCCGGAGATTTTGCTGTCCCCAATCCCGAGGCAGCCCAGCCTTCCTCAGGAGCCCAGTCCAGACTGTTTGCTTTCCATCTCGGAGCTCCGATAACCTCCCAGGTCTCTCTGGAGAGCCACGGCAGCTCCCTCCACATCCCCTGCCTGCTCTTTGCCCCTCTGAGTGCCGGAATAGGGGCAACAGAGCATTCCATGGCCCCTGCCGAGATTCAGGGCACTCTGGGCGAAGCAGGAGCCCGCTGGCCACAGCCCTGCCTGCCCAGCAGAGCCTGCCCAGCTCGTACCACCACACAGCCTCAAATTTCCACACCTCCTGGAAACTCAGCCCTCCGCAGCCACAAACCCAGAGGAGCGAGAGCCTTCTTGGAGGGTTTTCTCTGAAGCAACCCCAGTCGCGTGACGGCTGATCTTTGCCCCTCTGGAGTGCTGTGCTCCACCGAGTCCGCCTTCAATTTCCCGGGAGGCTGATTAGCTGATAACCGCAGTTTGGAAGGGCGCTGGTGGCTCCAAGTGCCCCGGCCTCCCTGCCTGTATTTTCACCTCTTTTATCAAGGCTGCACATGTACATAGGAAATTATTCCTGCACGCCCCGAAGCGGGACTGGGCTTGCTCTGGGATTTCATGCTGTCACAAGGCACCTGGCAGTGAACGAAGGTGGCTCTGGATTCTGCTCCCTGGCTCTGCTGCCGTCGTGGAGGGGCACAGGGCCAGGTGAGGAGCTCTTACCTGAGTGTACAGGTAAGCTGGGCTGGGGAACAGCAGCGCTGTGACTGCACTCAGGGATCCCCAGGGCACAGCCCAGCTCGGGGTGACAGTGGAAGAGGCACATGGGGACAGAGCTGGGAGCGGTACCTCCTGGCCCTGGTTACTGGGGCTGTACATGGCCATGGCTGAGCTTACAGCCAGCCGCCATCACCGCTCCTGCCACAGCTCATCCACTTACTCCAGCACAAGCGTGCTCCCTGCAGAAATCCTGCCCTGTTCACACACCTGGAGTGCTTCTCTGCTCTCTCCCTCCACACCTGCCCTGCTCTGCAGCGTCGCTTTTGCCTTTGATACCTGGAGCCCACCTGCTCGCACTGGCTGCAGCCTGCTGAAGGCTAAGGCCAGATGCAAATACCAGTGAAGCTTTTCCTGCCTCCTTCCATAAACCCCGTGCTAGGGGTGCCAGAAGGGAGGAAGAGATGAGGAGCTCTGCATCCCAAAGCTCTCTCTGGAGGTGAAGACCGCTTCCAGCAAAAGTTACTCACGTGCAAAAGCAGTTTCACGCCTAAATCTCTGCATCCTCCATGCCTTCCTCCATCCGTGTACAGACTGCTCCCTGAGTCACTTCAACTCCCCGCACCGGCGAGCAGCGTGCCTTACCTGTTGCACCAGGAGAGCTCTCTCCTGAAGTTCACTGTCTCTCTGCTCCCTCCGCTGGAAATCCTCTCCCGCAGCAGCACCTCGCTGGCTGCCGGGGCTCCATGCTGCTTGTAAATCAGAGGAGAGGGCTCCCAGAAATTCCCGCAAGGAGGGGTTTTGCCGGCTGGAACTCCGGCGGCACCGCTCGGGAGCAGAGAGGGAGAAAGTTGCGAGGGGTGGAACTCGCTCGCAGGAGCGCCAGCCCTTCCGTGACGGGCTGCAGGAGGAGGAGGAGGAGGAGGAGGAGGAGAGGCATCGCCCGCTCCCGAGCTGCCGGAGCGAAGTTGTGTGTGTGTGTGTATGTGTGTGTGTGCGTGTGTCAGAGCTGGGCAAAGACCCAAGCCTTAGAGCCAAATAATTGCAGCGCTTTTTACTGTTAGATTAACTAGCATTGCCGTGAAATCCAGCGCTTCAACTGCAAGGGGGGGCGGGGGTGGTGGGCTGGTGGAATATGTCAGGTAAATCCCTCCAACACACCTGAAAAACTCAAAGATTGTTTTTAACTATCTGCCAAGTGGGTGTTTTAAGGAGGGATGGGTAGAAGGGGGTGGGGGAAACCTGAATCTGCCCTCAGAGCAGCTGCGTGCGAGAGGCACTTTGAAGGTTGTTGTTGTTGTTTGTGTTGGGGGAGCCCCCAGAAACCTCGGCAGTGAGCCCCGGGCTGCTCCGTGCTGCACCGGCAGAGAGGATGAAAAGGTGGTCCTGGCCTGAAAAGGCAGAGCGAAGAGGGAGGCAGCGAGGAGAGATGGCAGCGTGGGGAGACCAGACAACGTGCAGGAGCTTTGGGGGGTTTTGCTTTGTATAAATAGTGCATCCCGACTCTGGGGGAGTTGTTCAGGGCTGGACCGAGGTGAAAGGACACAGACCCTTCTGGGCGTGTTTCTTCAGTCCTCTTTGTCCCCTTCTGCCTCCCCTCTTCCTTTCCATCCCAAACCCCAGTAAATATTAACATTCCCCTTTTAGATTGAAGTTTGAGCAGGGTAGTTCTCAACATGAGAAATGAATGTTCAGCTTTAGGTAAAGTTTCCTCCCTCTCTGGTGCATTTTTGCAGATGAAATTACCAGAAAGTTTTCTGTATGGTTTTTTGGGGTGGGAGGGAGAAATAACAATATTAATATTAATATTAATAATATTGAAATTGGACAATTTTAACTTCAAACTGTCCACATAAGTGCCTGGCTGCTCCTGATGATGCTCCATGTGCAACGATGGCACAGGAATGAGTGATAGAGAGACAGGATCTATTAACATCTATTAACATTTAAGGAGGTGTGGTTGGTGCAAACTTGCACATTATTGGTCACCAGCAAGCCTCCCAAAACAGGAGATTCTCCCATTGATCCTCTGGCCACACCAGAAAATGTGGTTCTGATGGAATCAAAATTGGTCAGGACTTTAGATTAAATCCAGGGAGTTTGTACCAGGAATGAGAGAGGAAATGCGCATGGTGAGACTGAACAAATCTCCCTGGGGTCACTGTGGGATGCTGCTGAGCTGGGAAATCTCGGTAGCTTTTGTGTTTCAACTGTTCTTGTTGGGTGCTCTGCTCACAGCATCTTAAATCCAGTTGGAAAGTGGAGTTAATTTTAGTCAAAACTAATGTGGAGTTAAAGTGAAGTTAAAGTTAACTTTGATTTCAAGCTCATCATGGCCTTTCAGAAGCAGCTCGAACTGAATGGGAAGAAGGCAAAAATTTAGTTGGATTTACTTGTGCAGCTTGTCCATTTTTCCAGCTGGCTTGTTCAGATGATTTCTAGGGGAGCTTGTAGTGAAGTTTTGAGGATTATGAAAATGACAATAGAAGCAATAGCACCTTGAAATTGCAAATTAGTGCCTCTTCAAGGACATCTCATGAGAGGAGGCCAGGTGATCAGCCAGTGATGGCAATGGGAGGCACATTGGGGAGGAAGGAAAGGAAAAGTTCCTTCACACAAGCTTGCATGTCTCGTGTCTCACAGCTGAGGAAGGCGAGAAAATCAGGTATTGGTGGCTGGATTTCAGCAGGGCTGACGCAGGGCTCAGAACAATACTTGTATTATATTTAGACACACCAAGGTGCAAGTGAGCAAACCTCTGGCTTCAGGGCATCAGCTGATTGCTGCAAGAACCAGCATTTCCCTGTGTTTGGAGCCTTTCACGACTGCACAGGTGCCTTGTTCCTTCTGCTTGTGTCTGGAGCAGTGGGGACCTGGTCTCATCTTGCACAGCAAGGTGTGAACCCTCAGCTAGCACGGCCAGCACTGCTGATCTCAGCAATGCCACCCACGAGCCAGCTCTCCCTGTCTGCATTGTCTTTTTGCTCTTCCAGGTGGTGACAGGTGCCCTCTTTCACTCCTTTGCTTTGCTCTGCTGCTGAAATGCTCTTTGGGGAGGCTGGTGCTCACGGAAGAGCTGTGTACCAGCCAGGCCCTGCAGAAAAGTTGGGTGTAACTGGTTATTACCTGATCCCCTTTCAGAAAATGGACAATATCCAGTGAATGCAAAAGCCACTGACAGCTCCACCTTGTTGCCAGCAGGTTGGTGGCACTGGGTGTTCCTTCCCACAGAGGTGGCAGAGCATGGTGCTGTTCTTGTTGGCTGCAGGGGACTTAGCTCTCAGAAAAAACTTTCCTTCTTGGCTATGGAGCAGCAAAACACGAGGGACATGACTGAAGGAGGGCTTGATTATCCAAAAGCCCACTTGCTTTTCCAAATGTACCCAATGCTTTAATAACAAACATTACCTGTCCTAATTAAATCACGGCTTTGGGGTGAGCAGCAATCTAGCTATGGAACCCTCAGAATGCTCTCATTATAGTTAGCTGGGATACTAAGATGGACTTTGGCCTTCCATACAAAGACAAACCCAGTCTTTTAAAGCACATTTGGGTTGGTTGCTATCCCAGTGACCCAGGAATTACAAGAAGAACTTTTCCTGAGGTCCAGCTGTTCATTCTGTACCAGTGGTGGGTGTCTGGGTGCCTGGAACTGGTGAAAACTTTGTGGCTCTGCCTCCTCAGCTGTCCTGCTCAACTTGAAGTCAGGCTGGGTTGGGAAGAAAAGTGTTGGTGTATCCCAAGGAGCAACTCCTGCTCCTGCAGAAAGGGGTGGGTTGCAGAATTACCTGTGGTTGCAAGCAGAGAGGATTGGCCTGGCTGGGGGAAATGTGCCAGGAGGAAAGAAAGAAGATGGAACTCTGCATGATGCCTGGCTTTGTCCTTCCCACCACTAGACAGTCAAACAAGCCAACAATGCTTCATAGGCTGCTGTCAACATTTCATGCCACCATGTCCTGCTGTCAGGATCTCAACCTGTCAGAAGCAATGGGAACTTTTCCAGGACGTGGGGAATGTCAGAGCTCCATCACTTGGCTGGCAAGGGTGCTTCTTTCTCCCTAATGATGGGGAGAGATTTCATTTCCTGGTTCCACCCAAGATCTCCATGTGATAAAGCCAAGATGTTCTGCTGTGGGTTACCTGCATGCAGAGTTTTGCAGCAAAGCAGCGTGTTCAGGCCAGGGTAGGGAAATCACCATGGGCCTCTCTGGACCATCAAGAAACACGTACTGTGGCTGGACTCACTGCCCTGGGCACCAGCCCTGCCTGTCTCCTGAGGACATGCCATGCCTGCAGGCCCATCCTCCCAAACATGTGCTGTTCCTGGCCACCTCTTGTAACTGGCCCCACTGGAGTGTTGCCTCCATGGACCCAGAGGTCAGGGCAGTGCTGTCGAGATGTGGCACTGGATTTTCTTCTCCAAACCCTTCTGTCCTCACAAACAGCCATGGTGGTGTGACTCCATTGATCATCCCTCCTGAGGGTCTGGGTGAGCTGGGAACTGGAATGTTCCAGCTGTGTTGGCGAGGGCGGGCAGCCAGACTCCTGGTGGGCATCTCCTCAGTGATCCCAGCTCCCACTGCTCTCCCACAGTGCCTTACTTGATGTATCAGCCCACCTCCAAACCTACAGCAAACGTCCTCTCAGAGGAGCGCTGGGATCTGTGAGTTACCTCCCTCAGGGACAAACAACTTTTGTTTCCCCTTTGCTGAGAATAGAGCCTGTCTGTGAGTCTGGCCCTTCAGCCCAAGCATCTGCTGCCGTGCTCTGTGGGTCTGTTTGCACGGCAGCGTGCAGGGACTTGCCAGGGAAGGGGCGATTATCTGCCTGGAACGGCAGCAGCGCTTCCCCAGCAAGTGAGAGCGTGTGCTGGGGGCGGGGAGCATCCAGTCCTGGGCAGGGATCGGCTCCCTGAGCTGTGTCCCACTGCAGCCTCCTTGACCAGCGCTGATGAAGCGGCTCCAGTGACCCAGGATCGTTCCTGTGGACCTGCAAAACACCCTGCAGCTCCTGCAGGCAGAAGCTGTGGGGGAATGAGAGGGTGCTGTCTTGAGAGGGACATTTGGGTTGCTTGGAATCCCCCAAGGGGCAGAAGCTGGATCCATCTCTCCCCTTGCAGTGAGTGGTAATCACAGCCCTTGAATCACATCTCTGTGAGCACACCTAATTCTCACTCTGAGACTCACCCTTTGCACCCAGTACAAATTAGAGCTGGGATTTCTGTGGAGCTCCAGGTTATCCTGGCCTGAAGTCCAAGAGGAGTCCAGCCATGAATGGGTTTGGCTCAGGCCACCCATCACACATAGTTCTGGGAATAGAGGCTGATGCATTGCAGACCACTCCCCTCCATTCAGTGTAGGGTGTATTAAGACATCTTTGGCTTGTGGGGCTGAATGCTGAGTAGCCCCTGCCCTTAGACACTCAGGAGGGCACCACCGTGGAGCTCCTGCTGGAGTCAGGTCCCCCCCTCCACAAGTTTATTGTTGGGACAGATCAAACACGACGCGTGGCTAAGAGTGAAGGACACGAGGTTGTTGGCAGTCTTGGACTGGAATCCAACCTCTTTGGGCCGTGTTCAGGATCATAAGGATGCTGTGGCATGCTCCCTGTGTTGGCTTCCCACCAAGCATGATGCACATTGATTCCTACAGGGCACTGCTGACAGATCCTTGCCCCTTTAAAAGAGATGAAGTCATCTGCCTCCGAAGCCATCTGGCACCAGGACAGAGTCAGAAGCTCAGTGCAACAGAAGGCTGGGATGCCAGCCCGCAGAGGGGATGTCATCGCTCTACAGACAGATGGGACCCTGATGGGATGGGGCGAGATGCTGTTCAAGACCCCAGGTTTGGTGTCGTGGGGAAGGCAGTGAAGACTGGCAGAGTACCAAGGTGTGCCATGGCCCCACTGCCACCATCCATGTGAGCAGAGCCCCACTGGAGCCGCTGGTTTTCCTGGGAGGACAGTGGGCTGTAGCAGGCCCTCGTCGCAGGGTGAGCTGGCAGTCAGCGTGTCTCCTCCTCCCCCTCCATCCGTCCGTGCAGAGCAGGCATGAGCTCATCCCGAGCCACTGGTCCTGCACCCTGTGCCGGATGGCTGATCTCATGGATGGCTGATCTCATGGATGGCTGAGCTCATGGATGGCTGAGCTCATCGCTGGCCGTGCCACAGGACTGCCTCCGGAGCGGCGTGTCACCACAGTCCCCGACAGGACACCGTGGGAAGAGGAGCCACCACGTCCCAGCAAGGCTTGGGGAAATGATCTCAAGCAAAACTGCCCACCAGTGACAGTGGTGGGTGGTGGGGGACGAGATGAATTCCTTGCTGGCATGCCCAGGGAACAGCCTCTCACTTCCAGGTCTGACAGGAGGCTTCTGTCTCAGTATTGCTGGCCGTTCCCAGACGCCTCGTGTATCACAGACTCCTCAACACTCCTGTGTGACTAGTTCAGGAGCTGGCTCCCTTCACAGGACTTTGCTTGGTCATGCTCTTGTGCACCAGGAATGTCTTTCTGAAGTTGCTGTACTGGACACCTTTCTCCCCACCATGCATTGCAAGACCTGGGGGCTTCTAGCCAAGGCAGGGACCCAGAAAGTGCCTCCTTCCTGGCCCAGTTTTGCAGGAAGGAGCTGGGGCTGTGATGGGTGGATTAACACAGATGTGCTTTTCCACCAGCCTGGCTGAAAAACCAAACTTCAGCTCATGGAAGAGATTGGTGGGGGTGGCAGTGAATAATAGAGGAGGGGACAACGTGGGAATTGCTTGGGATTTACTGGGAAGTGGGGATAGAGGACAGTGAGTTAATTTATCTGAAGGGTAGAGCAAGGATGAGAAGTTAAATTACAGCTCCATAGTTCAGGTGTCTGTCCAGGGAGAATGAGCCATTCTCAGGAGATGAGTCTCTCCCCTCACTGATGCCACACAACCAGCTTGGACTGGATGTTTAACTTTTAGTCCAGTGCACTGGATCGTGTGCTGGGATTGCATGGACACTGCGAGATCAGGCACAGGCAGAGCAGGGTCTGCCCACACTCTTGCTTCACTCAGATGTCTCTGGTTTACCTGGCTTGAGCAGAAACTCTTTCAAAGCGGAGGTTAACTTTGAAGTAGGGAAATTGTGTTTGTTCTGGTCTGGCCTGAAAAATCCTGGACCCCCAACTCTTTTCCCTAGGAAAGACCACTCCTCTCCTGCTTCGTCTTGCTTTGGAAAAGAAGTTCTGTTCTACTCCAGCCCAAATCTTTTGTACTCTCTCCTTTGCATTGCAGTCTGTAAATGTTTGTTAATTTGTTAACCCCCAGACCCAGACTTCCATGCTCCCCTCTCAGATCCTTGCTCTCTTACTTCTCCTTTGCCTTGGTGCTTAGGCCTGACACCCAGTCTTGCCTGGCAGAGAAACCAGCCTGGAAGTTCCTTGCTCCAAGGGCATTATAAAGAGGTGCCATTGTGCAATGGAGCTGTGTACCAGGAATACAATCCATGTGATGATTATCTCGATACCATCCTCACTGAACCAGGGCAGCCTGAGCCAAAAGAAGAATTTAGAGCTAAACAGCTTTTGTTTACAGGAAGCCAGAGCAGTGTCTGGGCTTGTACCAGTGTAGCAGGAGATGTAGCTACTGTCTCAGACTGCAAACTATTGATGGATGGTGTGTCCCTGAGATTTCCCAGGGATGTTATGGGAGCAATCTCCCTAATTTCTGAAGCATCTAGTACAGGAGCCCGAGGGGAAAAGTGTTTCCTTTGGCTGACTGGACAACCAAGCAAAGGTCATCAGCTTTATTGACTGCTGTGTTTGGCCATGTTCACCACAGGCTTTGCAACCTCTGCAGCACTCTGTGCCTTGGGATGGAAAAAGCCTGGGTCTCAGGTGTGTTGTAAAGGGCAGTGGCCACCATGGGACACGGTACCAGCAGCCCAAACCTCCATGAATTTCTGCTACTGAACAAATCATCTGTCCAAAATCCCACTGATTTCTCACAGGCTAGCAAAAGAGAGGAGATAAATGTCTCTCCCAATACTCTTTTCAGGGGACACTATTGTTTTCCTTCTGGGTTTGCAAAACCACAGTCCTACAGGAAAAAAAAAGCTGGTGGACTGCTCTGCAGAAAGAGGAAGAGAGCCTCATCTCCAAGGCTTGTCCTGCTCAGGACAAGGAAACAAACAATTGAGAGAGAAAATCAAAATGTCTGACTGCTCTCCAGATGTGAGGGAGGGCTTGCCCACATCTGGCAGGGAGTGTTTCACAATGGGAACAGCTTTCCTCAGCCCTCGGCACACGGCTGGGGGTGGCTCTTGTACCCACAAACAGGATGGTCCAGTTCCTGTGGAGGCACAAGATCTGTTTGGGCAGTTCCATGAGTCAGAGAACATTTACCAAGACATTTTTGTGTCAGGAAATGTATTTTGGTGAAAAAAGGAAGACAATTGAAATAAATTGAAATAATAATAAAATAAAAAAAGGAGTGAAAATTTCAAGAAATGCAGGTTGCATTTCCCAAACAGCAAATCCTGGTGCTGAGGGATACCAGCCCAGTCAGGATGGTCTTTGTGGGATTCACTGGTGGCCCACTGCCTGCTTTCAAGTGAGCCATGTTTGGTAACACCTTGTGGAGCTACAGTAAGATTTGCCTGTCCTTGAAGCACTTTGTCCAACCATTTGGAGAAATATCTGAGAAATAAATTTACCTTTGGAGTTGTGCTGCTCTGATCTGTATCAGTCCTAGGCTCCTTCCCCTCATTCCTGGGACATGGGATAATGATGTCTGTAGGGCTGACAGTCTTCTTGGTAAAAAGTGTGCTGAGAACAGGGGTGTTGGCCTGGGTCCATAGCATCCCAAGCTCTGTCATCTTCCAGTGCCTGCATCTGTTCAGGGAAGCAGGGACATCTGTTAACCTCCTTTTCACTGGTGGGGAAACTGAGGCATGGAGATGTTCAGCCACACTTGCAAATATTTTAAGCCAAACAGGGAGTAGATGGATGAGGGGAAGCAGAGGAAGGGAGCAGGGACCTGAGGACTGGAAGATTTGGTGGGGCCAGGAGATACAGGGTATGGAAATGCTGCCTGGTAAGGTGAGCCTGTCTAGCCTCCTTTGCAGAGCTAAACCTTCTGTTTTGTCAGGGCTGGGGAAGGCACTTCCCTCATCACCCTGTCCAGAAAACCCTTCCCCTGTGAGCTGGGCATGGGAGCTCCACTCAGCAGCTTGAGCTGAAGGCTGGGTACATTCCTGGATAGCAAGGCTGGTCCCCTCTGAGTCTCCCCAGCAAGGAGGTTTCTGTGTTTTCTGCTACAGCAGCACTCTCCATCGCTGATGCTTGGCTGGGGCTTTTGCTCTGAAGCAGCTCTGAGTGCCCACCCCTCCCTCCTGCCCTGGTCTGTGCAGTTCAGGCATAGCATGAGCAAGAGGAAGGGGCAGCCTTCTTTGGAATGAGAGGCAGTCTGCCAGGAAGATAAACGGAAGAAGGCCTGGGTGAGACGTGTGGAGAATCCCTAAAGCTGAGGGGCTTTGCATTAATTATATTAAGCGTTCAAACGGCAAAAATACCCATCTCCATTTTCATGCGTGTTCACTTTAAAAAGAAATAAAAATCCTGCTTAATTGCTCCACTTAATTCATTAAAGGATTAAGGCAAAGACTAAAGGAAAAAAGTGAAGTATGATGATGGGTGGTTCTGGCATCCTGCTCCAAACCATCCATGAGTGTTTTGGAAGGAGCCAGGGTGTGAACGTGACTCCTCCGCCCAGCGCTCCTGCCCCGTTCCCAGCAGAGTGGGTGAACCCTGGAGCTTGAGCAGCCCTGACCACTGGGACTGGTGGGTCTTGGGGGCACAGCCCCAGGCACTGTTCTTTGCTCAGCAGATGCAAGTCCTCCCATTAAGTCCTCTGCAGGAACTCTGCAAAGACCTCAATGTGTTTTCCATCTTCTTTGGCTGATGTTTGAGAGATGCTTCTTTGACCCATGGACCAAACCTGGTACTGAGCCATCCCATAATCCAGGGGTTTCTTTTGTTTTAAAGTGCTGCAGCAGGAGGCAATGTTGACTTTCACAAAATGTCCCCTGTATACATTTGCATTGAGCTTAAAAGTAAACCTGAGAGTCTGGTTCATCTCTCAGGCCCATTTTAATTTGAGTTCCCAAAGGTTAGAGGTCAGGTTGGTTGGTGTGGGTCTGCCTGCATCACATCTGGGCAGGGGCTGTGCTGGAAGAAAGAGGATACGGGGAAAATGTGCAGGTGGGGAGTTTGCTGCCTGATACAGGGAAGGGGAGCAGCTGGCTGGAGGTTAAGGTCATTAGAAGAGATTGCCCATCACTTCTCAGATTGGTGTGACCAAGCCAGGCTAGAGTGCTGGCTTTGGAGCAGGAGAAAAACAAGGATAAGCCCTCCTCAGGGGGACTGGCTGTGCTGGGGAGTGGAGGGAAATGCTGCCGTGGGCAGGGGGTGCAGGAGATCTCACAGGGCAAGGAGAAATAGGAACAGAGCTCTGCAGCCAGAGCGTGTGAAACCAGCTCTGGGCTCCTGCCTTCTCCTGGGGAAGGCTGGTGGCTTGACAGAGGGACTGTTTGGGGATGTGGGTTTGCTGCTGTAGGGCCCCTGAAATCAGATCCCACATCCCCGAGCAGCTGAGGTGGGGGTCACCCTGTGCCCTGGTCCCCGTGGCTCGGCAGGGGTTTGGTGGCAGGAGGAGGCCAGGACAGCGTGCCTCCCCCTCCCAGCCGAGCTCCTGCAGGGCCTGAGCGCTCCAGCACTGCCCCTTCCCAGCTGCCAGCACACCCTGAGCCACGAGGGGCTGGGGAGGGGAATGAGCACCCTGTTCCCTGCAGCAAGGGATAACAGGCGGCTCCTGGGCACAGCAGGGCTGTTGGGAGGGGAGCAGAGCATCTTCTGCTCTGGGGTGCCCTCAGATCAGTGTGCAGCACCTGGAGCAGCCGGGCTTGGGCAAGGCTGAGCACCCAGACAGAGCTCAGCCCCTCTGCAGGGCATCCTGGGTTTGTCTGACCAGCCCAGCTTTCTCTCCCTCCTTCCTTTGCTTATCCCTCTCTGGTCTCATCGCTGACCACGGGTGGTAGCAGGTGCCTCACAAAAAAGCCAGGTTGGAGCTACAGATCTGTGTGTGTGTGAGGGGGAAACAGCAAATCATCCTTGAAACAATGTCCCTTTTCAGAGTCTTGGCTCCTGGCAGGAATAATCTGTCCTCCCTGGGCAGCTCAGCCTGGCAGCAGCTCCGCCTAATCCTGCCCAAATTGTGGCAAATCTGTGGATTGCTGAACTGTGGGGTGACATGAGATACTTCTGCAGCCCCTTGGGGAGCTACTGGGGCTTCTTGTAGCTCTGGAGGAGGCTGGGAGGAAAGGGCAGGTGATGTGTTTATATGAGGAGACACTCTGTAAGGGCAGGCACATCTGTATGGGTAGGCAGGAGTACTGGGAAGATTTGTTTTGTGCTCTGTCCTTAGGACAGCCCCCATGGGGAATGCTGAGGGTTGATCCAGGGTGGGAGTCAGGGTCTGTTAAGGAATCACCCTGAATGGGCATCCTTTGCTGGGTGGGGAGAGCACTGACTGCTGGTTTGTGGGTCACTCTTGGTACCTCAGAGCTGGAATCAAAGCAGAGACCCCAGTCCTGGTGTGCTGCAGCAGCTGGGTGCCCTGGAACGCCCTGGACACAGGTGCTGTGCCCCATGGTGAAAAATAAGGGCTGTTCAAAGATTTTCAGTGACTTAACAGCCCTCTTTCCCCAGGGAGAGGAAGAGGCAGCACGATCCTGCTCTCTGGAGCTGTTTGTAATAGTGCTGCTCAGATTACGGGGGAGGCTGTGCACAGAGATTTAATTTCAGTAGTTTTCAGCACTGTGGGCTTCTTTTTGCAAGTGAATCTTGTGCTGTTTCGGATGTCATAGTCATTGTTTGAAATGCCCTCCCAGAGTTTTTCTCCTATCAACTTTATCTGTCTCTTCCATCATAAATATTGTCTCATTTTATCTTTCAAAAGGGCCCTGGAATGAAGGCTTGAACCCCAGACTGGGGAATTCAGATTTTATTTGCAACATGCCAGGGAATTTTGTTTTCCAGTAACAACTTGTGCTGTAATTGTGAACTTCCTCTTACAACAGAGATCTAGCTCCCCACTTCCCTGGAAGGGAGGCTTGAGCACTTCTGGTGTTTTCTACAGTCCCCTTGAAATTCTCAGTTTTGGCCAAGCTGATGCAGGACAGGGGTTTGTTCACCTTTAGATGCAGAACACGTGGAGCAGGAGATGCAGGAAGGGTCATTGCAGCTGGACCTGCCCTAGAGGAAGGATGGAAGGAAGGAGAACTCCTGCTTACCACCTCCACCTTTCCTTCCCAGCTCCTGTTTTCCTCTTCCTTGGCTCCTGTCAGTGTGCTCTGACCCCAGCCTGGCCCCGGGTCACCTCCTGCTGACCGGGATGGCAGCCAAGCTCCCAGCTCTGGTCCTGGCCGGGAGGGCAGTGCTGCCCTGTCACCTGCTGTCACCTGCTGTCACCTGCTGCCAGCCCGGCCCGTGCCTGCCACTGTCGGCTGCAATTAGGATAGGAGAGGAGTTCACTCAGCCTGCCAGACCCCAGGGTGATGAAAGCTGGTGTTTAAAGGCAGCGAGATAGGGCTGGGGAGGGCATCAAAGGCATCCTGCCTGCAGCAGCACTTGGGGATGCAAAGCATGGGGCTGTGCTCGCCGAGGTGATGCTCAGCACTCCTCACCCCCCCAGCCCTGCTCAGTGCCAGCCCCCACAGCCCTGGCTCCAGCCCTGGCTCCAGCCCTGGCTCCAGCCCTGGCTCCAGCCCTGGCTCCAGACCTGCTGCTTCCCAGCAGGGCAGGCTCTGGGCTGTCCTGGCCACCCCTTGGCACAAACCCCATCTGCATTGGGGCATGCAGGAAGGTGGCTGTGGTCCCTGACGTTTGGGGGGCTCTTTGGTCCCTCCTGGGGGACACACAGCCCCTGGTGTGCCGCTTCAGGGGCAGAGCTGCAGAAATTGCATGAGCATTAAAATGCAGCTTGTGCTGCCTGGCAGGCGTGGAGCAGCCTCTGTTCCCACGGACTCATTTACCTGCTTGGAAGTGGAAAGTGTTCAGTACCTGGCGGGCTCTGCTGAGCTAATTAATTTATTTAATAACAATTCTTAGCTGCTCTCCAGGCCTAGCTGCTTTGCATCCCAAAGGGTGATGATTTTTATTTTTTTATTAATTTTTTTTTTTTTCAGAAATTCCCAATGGAGATGTGCCTGGTTTATTTATATAGATGGGTACTACCTTTTTTTGTCATTCTCCATTTGAACAGCATGTTGCACAGCAGGGCTCTGGCTCCCTGCTCTGATATGCTGTTGTCATATACATAAACAATGCCACCACTCTGGGGACACTGCTCTGGGGATGCTGTGGGCTCTGCCCTCTGGGACAATGGGTCTCTGGGCTCCATCAGCCAGCGGGCCTGCAGCTTGAGCTAATGATCCAGTCTAATTAACCTGAAATCCTCCAAGGACTGCAGTCACTAGAAGGAGATGGGGGAGCCCCTCTGCTGGTCTGGGTGTGGGTGGTTCATGGTGCCCTGTTTCCCTTCCTCTGCAGTCCCCAGGAGGAAATCCAGCTGGCTTGGGGGGATGCAGGAGGATGCAGCTTTCCGTCGTGACGTGTGAACTCAGCATTGCTGCTCTCAGCCAACACCCCTCCCTTGCAAGTAGGGATGAGGCTGTGCCCTGGACTAGGGACACACATTTCCTAGCAGGAATTAGGAAAGTCTTGTTACCTTACTGGGAATCTCTGCCCATTTTCCTGCTGCCCTTGGCAAGGCTGTTAGGACAGTTGACTCGAGAGAGTTTGTGTCTTGTTTCAACACAACATGGAAATGCTGATCAAGGCTGCCTTGCCTTCAGGGACAGGCAGGAAAACATGGGTGTGGGAAAAAGCCTGTAACCCTGTAGGGCAGGTGCAGGGCATGCCACTGGAATTACCCAAAGCAGTGTCCATGGAAGCCTCTGGGTGCTGGGGACACTGGCTCACTGCTGGGCCACAGGTGCAGGTCTTGCTGCCCCAGGGACTGGGAAGGGGAGGAGAGGAACAATGTCCCATGGGTTGGTTTTCCCAGAGCCTGGCAGTGCCACTGTCTGGCATCAGTCTCCAAGGCAGAATTCAGCAAGGTGCACCTGGATCATCCAGCCCAAACCTCCTGTCCCCGTCCTGTTCATCTGGGGGCTTCTGTGGCTAGATCCTGTCCTGGAGCAAAAGGAGAACTCCCAGTGCCGTGGCTGAGTGAGGATCTTTTCCATGTGAGCTCTGGTGGGGCTGGGATGCAGAAGCCATGGCTGAGGTGCCCGTGGCTCTCAGGGTGGGCTCGCTCACCCCACAGCATTCCCTGAGCCCTCTCACTGCTCTGCAGGAGTTTGTTCTCCTCCTCGCCCTGAGACAGACCTGGGTGTTTCCGTGCCTTCCACCCCCGGTTTGTGCCCCGGCGGGCTCCTCTCCTCCCCCGTTCCCCACTCCTATCCCAAATGGCATTTTTCTGTGCCGGTGAGTCACGTTGTACTGTTGCAATACTCACCTGGCCACGACCTCAGCGGGAGCCCTGTCCCTGCATGCAGGAGCTCACTGGGGAGCAGTGATTCAGCTGGGATCAGAGGACTTGCGCCTCTTCCCTGTGCCCAGCTGTGTGTATCCAAGAAAGCATTTCTGCCTGCTGGGGAGTGAATCACCCAGGAGTGGCTTACCCAGCCCTGCCTGCTGCCAGCAGGAAAGGGAACGAGAGGAGAGGAGGAGTGTGGGCAGCCTTCCTCCTGCACTTGGGACTGGGGCTGCTCCGCAGTGCAGCACACGGGCTTTGCAGAGGATCAAGAGTCAGGTGGGGATGAAGATGTGGCTGCTCTTGCACAGCCTTGCGAGGCACTGTGGTGGCTGTCACCCCCGGAGCAGCGTGCCCTGTGCTGGCTGCGTGGGCTGCAGCTGGTCCCAGGCCTGGTGGCTCCTTCTCTGCTGGCGCTTCAGGCAAGCTGGGACACGGCCGCTGCAGAGGGGACGTCGCCGTCTCATGCGCTGAGCTGGGGCTGGGCTGGTCTCTGCTGGCTCCCACAGCCTCTTGCTGGAGCTGGAGGCTGGGGATTTTCCAAGTGGGGAGGCTGGGACAGGGCCATCCTGCCTGCCCAGCTGTTGTCTCCCACAGGCAGTGGGTGCATTTTGCGTGGATGGAGCAAACTCTCCTTGTACAGTGTTCTTTCTGTCCTGCTATTTCATTTGCTGTGGTCTGCATTTGCTGTCCGCTGGCTCAGAGCAGTTAAGAACATCTAATTTAATAACTACTACAATAAAAACAACTTGTGGCAATGACACCAGTTTTAAAAGAAAGCCAGTTGGTGAGTCTTCCTCTTTGACCTGTCTGCTTTTGATGCATTCTGTAGCATGATGAGCATTAGTCACTTGGAGCAAGATCCTCTTTGCACTACCAGGTCCTGGGAGAACGGAGTTAGGAGCTGAGGGTAAAGCTGTTTTGGGCTCACCAAAAAGTTAATGTGGTGGGTAAGCCTGGTGAACATCTGTTTTGATGGGATTTGCAAAAATATGTCCCTAACAGGTCAGAGCAACCCTATGGCCAGCACTGAAAAGCCTGCTGCACTCAGAAAGGGCAGAACCAGGTGCTGGGGACCACAGACATCCTGCTGGGGGTTCCCTGTGTGGAGCTGCTCTCTGCTTGGTTGTGACTCTGACTTGAGTTTTCTGGTGTCAATATTAGCCAGGATTGCTGGGCCTTGCTGCTGGCTCCATTCAGTCTACCCAAGGAGTGATCTGAACAGCAGCAGAGCTGAAACAGGTCCCTAGCACCCATACAGCATGGATGCACTCACCTGTAGCTCCTCATCCTGCATGCCATCAGACTGCTTGTTGCCTTCATCCTCAGGATGTATTATGGCTTGTCCCACCCATCCACACATCCCTTATTTGATACCAAGCAATGGGGCTGTTCCCTCCTGGTCTTGGGCAGAAGGGAACCTCACCCTGGTGGTGTCACCGTCCTTCAGGCACCTCCTTGGTGCTGTTGCTGCTGGCAGACACGTGCCTGGTGCTGAGGCACCCCAGGACAAGGGCTGCGTGGTGCTGTGGTAATTCACACCATCAATAACTGCAGGGGATGAACCTCAGATACACATCTCTGGGGCAAGGCAAGGGGCCTGCAGCTCATGTATTCCTGGCACGGGAATCGACGATAAAATTGCAGCCCCTGAAAATTCAGTGATAAGCCTGACAGTGATAGGTGTGGGGAGGGAATTTCCTGCAAACTGCTGACTATAAACATGGCTATTAATATTATTCTGAGAGGATCTGGTTCATGATTTATTAGACCTGTGTGGGACAGGCCCGTAGAAGGCATATGGAATAAATCAGGTGAAACCCAGAGCTGGTTCCACCCCTGCTGCTGCAGTGAGGGTGGTGGGAGAAGGGCAGCCTGCGGGGAGGTTTTCCAAGGACACACCACAGCACTGGACAGGATGGGTCTGAGGTCTGTTAACAGGACCTGGGGTTGGAAGAGGAAGTCAGCAGGAGGCTGGGAGGTGAGTGGTGAGGAGCTTGGTCCTTCCAGACCCCAAAACGTCTGGGCTGCAGCACTGTGCAACTTGGTGCCCCACACCGCCATGGAGAAAGGGGGGTGGGAGGGAGGCATGTTGCTACAGTTCTGCCATTACCACATCCAAAATTATCGTTCATATAAACAAGGCGAGCAAGAAGCAAACCTCAGGACAAACCAGAACTCGTCTGGGGGGAGCGGGAAAGGCAGGAGCCGCAGGGAGGGGGAGTGGGAGGTGGGCTCCTGTTGCTGGCACTGTGGTTTAACCCATCTGGCCCGGCTGTGCTGCTGGACACTCTCACAGCCACCTCATCGTGTGGCTGAACTTCCCCCGGTGCAGCTGCAAGAGGACGTGGAGGTGAAGGAGCAGGGGTACCTGCCCCGCTGTGCTGATGTAGGAACTTCTCCCTAGCCCCAGGCAAGTATCCAGCAGCAATTATCTCCGGTGGGTGCCACCCAGAGCGAAGCTCTTGCTGGGTTTTATTTCCCGGCCATCTATTGAGCTGCCTGAAGAAAGGTCTGCTGTAAAACCTGTGTCCCTCCTCTCACAGTGAGGCTTGTGCCTGGCTGACTTACACCCGGATAAATAACAGCAAATGGGCTCTGTGGAGGGCACTGGGCAGCAAAGGGACCATCTGCCAGCACACCAGAGCATCCCAGGCTGAGGTTTAAAGCCTAGGCTGGCATAAATCATCTTCCCGTTCAACATCCCCACCTCTCCAGACTCTGGTGCACTCCTTCTCTCTGTGGTTCTGTAGGGAGGTTTTAGCTCCATGGGGCCCAGTGCTTCACTGAAAAGTGGATGTTGTGTGTCATTACTGCTCCTTGGGGCTGAGGTTGGTGATTTGACACTTGAGTTTTAGGAGAAGCCATCAGGTATTAGATGGCTTCTCTTAGGGAATTCATATGGAATTAACCTAAGGGTTCACACACCAGGCTCTGGAGGAGATGTCTGTGCTTCACGTGGCTGAGCTGACCACTGGGGTCATTCTGCCTTCTGAGGGGCTCTCCCTGGTATCTGGAGAGCATCTCACTTCAAACAGCATTTTCTTGCTGTTAGGGTTTTATTTCATGCCAGATGAGTAATCTGCAGGTGAACAGCTTGAGCATCCTTGATACGAAATCAGAGGGGTAAAGTCCCTGGTTTGCTGAGGCACAAGTGTTGCAGAGATGCAGGCAGGAAAATGGATGGTTGAGATCTAATAAATATTGGCCAATACTGACAAGGCTTGGTGTGTGTGCACAAAGGATGACTGTGAGCAGCCCAAATGTGATTGTTGGGCAATAGTTTGCTATTATGCAAATCACACCAGTGTTGCCCAACCAGGGAGGAGTGATTCTTCAGGTGTCCCAGTGCCTCAGCTGGGCTCTGCTTGGCTGAGATTGGCTTGAACAGCACTGTTAGGAGCATGATGAGGAGCACAACGTGCAGCTTAATGTCTTGGTCTGGGCTCAGAGGACAGATCCTGCTCCCTGCCTTTTGCTCTGTTCTCACAAAACACACACAGCTGGTGGAGGTGCTTCTCCATCTGCCACTGTTGTCCCTTCGTTTAACATTGTTCATAGCTGGGCAAAGGCACAGGAGCTGTGGCTCTTGCACTGAGCCACTCCAGACACAGGTCTGCTATCAGATAAGCTTGGGGCCAAGTGTTACATCCAGTTTTAAATCTGGAGATCTTCATGCTTTCAGCCGCAGGGCTGAGGAGCCCAGGCTGGCTGCAGCTGGGAACACACCCCTGTGTGTCAATGTCTCTTCTGCTCGCTGCTGCCGCTGGGGAGTGTGGCAGTGTGAGGTGTTCCAATGTGAATCTGCTCTGGCTGATCCTTAGCCAGGCCCAGATTGCTATTAATATGCTCTTAATGCTCTCTAAGCTGGTTATAGAGGAAATTCTACTTCAGATGCTACTGTGCGCTCCCTGCCAGTCCTTAGCGCACCTCGGTGTATTTCAGCAACATGCAGGATTCCCAAATGATAGTAAATTATGGGCCATAACTTTCTTAGGTACTTGGAAAGGATTTCCCTCTGCAAAAGAAACATATTGTGTTAATGGGAGAAATTATAAAGGGATTAGGAGGGAGCGTACGTCTGCAGCAGATGGGAAAGGGCAGAGCAGTACAGGAAAGTGGAGCTGGGCTCTGTGGGCACCTGTGGAAGCTCCCTGGGCTGGGTACAGGGAAGCCTGGGGCATGCAGAGCTGGAAGGGGGAGAGCCAAAGCCCCTGGCTATGTACAGTTTTCTCAGTGCCCTCAGGAGCCCATGCCAGGGCAGATCAGATCAGCCTTGGCAGCTCCTGCACCAAGGGCCCGGGAGGCATCGGTGGTGGTGACTGAACCCTCAGCTGAAGGGAAGAGGCATCAGCTGCCCACTTGTTCTGACTGAACCCCTGAGGGACCTTATTCAGGGTGGCTTCAAACCACTAAATCCAAGTGGTTTGAGGTGAACAGAAACTACCTGCTGGGCTATGCTGTCCTCTGGGGAGATGCAGTTGGAGAGGTGAAGGAGGTGCTGGGTGACTGTGCTAGGCACGTACCGTGACCCTGGCTGAGTCCTGGGAAGCAGGGCATCCATCAGCAAAAGTGCCAAGGCTGCTGAAAAGTGAGGGGCATGTCCTAGTTCACAAAACATGTGCCTTGAGCCAAAGCTTGCAGCACTCCTGGAGAGTGAGGCAGGTCAGAGGCTTCCTGAGGCAGCTGGTGTGCCTGCTGGCCAGGCTGGCTCCAAACGTGGCCCAGGGTGCCCAGCAGAGAGTGTGTGCATGGACACAAGCCCCACAGTGCACAGCAGGGACATTTGCTTCCTGGCTGCAGGATTTGACATTCTTCTGCTCTTTGTTTTCTGGCAGAACAGGAGAGTATGTGTATCCTCACGAGTTCTGGTATCTCTGACTTATCTCCTTTCTCTTCATACCTGAAATCATTAAAGATGGGGAAAAAAAACCCTGACTGCCAGCACCACTGAAAGGACCCTCTATGTTACCCTGTGGTTTATAGTTTCCCAAGTGTTTCTGTCCAAAATTACCAAAGGGCAGAATGGCTGAAGGAAACGTGGAAACAACAACAGGATGGCCACAACTTACTCTTGTTTATACAGGAAAGGACCAGCAAGGCAGTGGGGGCATGGGTTTTCAGCAGGCATGTGAGTGCCAGGTGGACAGATCCCTGGGAACTCCTCACATGGATGTGCCTGGCCAATGTCTTTTTCTGTGGTGGATTTTTGCATGTATGGACTGTGTCAACAGAGGCTAAAGGCAAAGTGACCACAGGTTGTGGTGTTCCACAGAGGAGTCAACCCTCCTGAGTGTGCTTTTATCCTTAAAGAGACGTGTGGACCTGTGTGGGGCTCGGGAGACAGTAAACTGAAGGTGGGGGAAACTGTTCTCTGCCAGGGCCTTTGATGAGAGCCAGCTCTGAAGGCAGAGCTAATTCCAAGGGGAAGAACACAGACGTTTGGGTGTTTTTAGGATCAAGGGATTGCCTTCAAAGCTGGTTGGGCATCTTAGGCTAACCTAAGGTAGGTGTTGTAAATAAAACAAGTGACCTGTAAAATACACCAGGTCTTCACATCTCTGCTTTCCATTCTGCTGGGCAGCCAGGACACAGAGGCTGGGGCAGGTTGGTGGGGAATGGTGCTGATCCAAGGATATGACACCAGCAGTGGAGAAGACCATGCCAAAGTTGTGCATGTACAGAAACAAGTGGTTTTAGGGACGTAGAATAAACACAAAATGCACACATGTGTCAAAACGTCTCTGTAAGGTGCAAAAGCAGCTGTTGATGCAGAATGTATTTATGTGGAAATATATCTGGAGGTAGTAAACACCAGTTTATGCTCCCCTCCGTGTATGTGCACAGATGCCTTTCAGGGCATAACATGAACATGACTGAAGGGGAGGCCTGGTAATTGAGATGAGAAAAGATATGGAAGCACATAAAAGGCAGAGATCACACATTCTTGTAAAGCCTTCAAAGATGAATTCATGCACTGGTATACAAATATGCAGGGTGGGGGGAAGAGATGTACCCAAACACATCAACAGGGAATTATACCCACAGAGAGATGAGCAGTCCCCCTCTCTTTTTGGATATATGTTTAATACCTTTGTGATGATAATTAAAGCCCCTGTTTGGGTGTTGCATCTTCTGATTTCCTGCGGTCTTATAAATCTTTCAGCAATTTGAAATCTACAGGGAACAAAGGTACTGCAAAGTTTGGAAAAGAAACAAAAAGAAGGAGCTGCACCACATTCAGCAGAGGGTACCCTGGGCTATCTGGAAAGAATGGCTGATAGGCAGGGAGGGTAGGAGGTCCCACAGGAGTTTCCAGCCCAGGAAACCAAAACCCATTGCCTGTAGACCCCAATTTCTCCCACCAAAGGGAGGCATCCATCCAAAGTGCCTCTCCCTCTGGCAGGCCCTTACACCTGTGGAAGGGGATTTAGGTCAGGCTGATTTCTCTCCAAAAGGGCAGAACCTTTTCTGATGGCTCCTAAAGAGCTTGGAGATGGGAGGGCTGGAGGTGGGCAGGGAAAGGCACGTGTGAGGTAGGCAGTGCTGTCGGAAGCTGTGGGTGGAGGGGGGCAGAGAATACACTTGAGAGCAGATGGAAGAGGGGTGGAGGTGGTTTTTGGGGAGTTGGGGAGGGAAATGGAGCCAGTGAGAGATGTGCTGGTGAGTGACAGAAATAGAGCAAAAATACTTAGATGAGACGTGTGAGATGTGTGGCTGTGGCAAGAGGCACTGGAATGCAGAATTAAGATGGTGAATATGGTAGAGTCTGGAAGGAAGAGCCAGAGGTCTGGAGGACTGTATGGAGAAACACAGAGGAGTGCAAAAAGATGTCACGGTGGGGTAGAGAACAGAGATGTCTCTAAGAGGATGGACACGAGTGAGAGGCAGGTGGGCCAGGAGGGCTCCACTCCACCACAGAGCATCCCTGCTGCAGATCAGGAAGCACCTTGAGGAGGGATCTCCTCCCGTCCAGTCTGACCCAGTGGCAGTGGGAGCACTGCAGCGGGTGTCTGTGGACATGCACAAACCACATCTCTTCCCTGCCCTCTCTGTGGCCCTGGCAGGGTGCTCCCTCTCCTTGCCTCCAGGAGGTGAGCAGGCTGTGTCAGCCAGCCAAAGCTTGAGCTGTCAGTCTAAAGTAGAGCTGTGGCTGCAGCGTGGTGGCTGGAGGCTGAGAGACCCTCAGAGGAGCTGGATGGCTCCTAAGTTTCAAAACCAGAATCTGTAGCCCCCTTTTGGAAAACGCAGCTGGGAGGCAGACAGGAAAGGGCTTTGAGGCAGGAGGGGGCTCAGGTGAGAAATGCAAGCAGTGAAATGAAGTGCGAAGTGTTGCATTGCTGCTCTCCTCCCACGGGGCTGAGAAGGGACATCCTGAGGGCTTCACCAGAGCCATGGTGCCCTGCATGGTGCCACTGATGTGCTGCTGCCTGGGCCTGCTAAGGAAGTGCCACCGTGGGGGAAAAAAGGGGTGACTGGGACAACACCTGGAGTGCAGAACAGCCCCCAGCTCTGTGGATGATGGCCAGGCTGCCACGAGAGGAGGGAAATGGGGAAGGGCCAGTGCAGGGATGGGGCTGTTGCAGGGATACGTGATCTGCCTCTGGCCCAGCAGCATCCACCACACCACATGTGCCACCCCAGCCCTTATCAGACAGACTGCTTGCTTGTGCCACCCTTCTTTGAGGTTTGTTCTGCTGCTCTGAACTTGTTTTCTATTTTTTGGCCAGCTTGCCTGATGTCCAGTTGGTATTTGGTGGCAGAGTGGTTCTGATAGCAGTCACAGCCATGACAGCAGTCCTGGTTATTCCTGCCAGGAAATGCAAGCTGAAGAATGTGGAGGTGGGGGTGATGGTGGGACTGAGGGGTGGAGAGGCATGACAGACCATCTGTGGAGAGCATGGGGTGGTCTGTGCAGTTGACAGCGACAGTGAACACCATGACTTGCCCGGTGGAGATGGTGATTTCTGGCTTCCTTTCTAGGATGAGATCATTCATTGGATTCCCACCAAAAAATCAGCACTCCCTCCCACAAACAGTTCAACCCTGCTGAGGGCATCTGTGCTGATTATTGCTGGGGATGAGTCTCCAAGAACGCCGAGGGGCTGATTCTTCAGGGAATCGAAGCCTGGCCACGTGTGGGTGGATGTGAATTTAAATAAAAGGATGAAGAGCTTGGTCAATCAATGCCTCCCAGTGCTGGAATCATGCTTGTCATCACCAGAGTTAGGAGGAATGGGAGGCACTGGAAATGAGCAAACTGGAAATGAGTAGAAGTCAGTGGAAGTTTTGGGTGTTTTTTTTCAATGATCACCTGTGTGATCATCATTTCACCACTCCCAAGGCAGCACATGGCTTAATTCTGAGTTCTGCAAGGAAGAAAAATGTTGTTGCCAGGCTACTTCTGATACCCTAAATAATCTACAAGGAATCTAACCATCTCTTCTTCAGCAACACAGGGCCAGGCTACAATTACTCAGATAGGAGCTGAACCCCACAGCTAATCCCATTCCTGGGGTGCCTGCATATGAGTCAACTCAGCTGGAAAGCTGAGACCCTTCAATTTGTGCTCATGTTTTTCAACTTTGCTCCTCTGCAGGTCTCCAGGCAGAGGTTACAGGCAGGGTCCTGGTAGGAAAACGTGCTGAGAGATCAGTGCCTGCTCTTTCCCAACACCTGAGGCTGAGAGGGGAAGGAGAGGCTGACGGGGCCAGGAGAAGGAAGGCTGGTATTCCCCTGTGGGTGAGCAATGGACTTACCAAAAAGGTGGGGAGCAGAGTCTCCTGTTTAGCTCGGGGGGAAGGTTGACTTCACTCCAGAGGGATGGGGGTGGCTGTCTCTGGTGATTTAGATCTGGAGATATGAAGGAGGCTTCTCTGGCTCCCAGAAACCCCAGCACAGAGAGGCAGAAAATCCCTTCCAGCATTTCTTGGGAAGTCTCGTGGGTTCTGGAGAAGGAAGGATGGAAAGTGAGCAGGACAAAGGGTGCTCAGAGTAGCTCAGAGAAGCTCTCCAGCCCTGTGTGAGGACCAGTTTGGGGGCAGCTGTGGCCCTGAGGATCTGGCTTGGTGGGATGAGATGGAGGCAGGGAGAGGGAGTGCAGACATGGACATGGGGTTTGGCTGGCAGCAGGGTTTGAATGGATGGCTCCCATACAGAGGCACACACCCACCAAGAGCTGTCTCTTGGGTTAACAAGCCCCACTCCTGTTCTCTGTGGGGCTGGTGTGGTGCCCATGGGGCTGGGAAGAGCCAGACCCACCTGGACTCGGCTTTACCCTCAGCTTAACTCACTGGGATGGAAGGAGCTGTGCAAGGATGAGCTGAGGAGAAGCAAGAGAGGGAACAGAACAAGGGAGAAGAAGTAGAAACTTGTCAGAAGAGCCAAGAGCCCCTGTTTGTGTGTGGGTGTGCACACGTGTGTGTGAAGCATGGCTCTGCCATGTGGTCTCGGTTAGGTCTGCATGGAAGGGGAAGATTTTTGCTCTCCCACCTGGATGGAAAGAGGAAACATTTACAAAGAAGCAAGGATGCCAAGGCAGGTTTGTTCACTCTCTTCACAGATCCTTTGGCCCCCTTACAGAAGGAACCTTTTGCAGCAGGGGCATGTCTCAACCCCATCTTCTTTCCTCTGTCCCTGTGGCTGCCAAGCAGGGCCGATTCCATCCCTCGCTGGCTCCTCCCTGGGTCCATTCACAACCTTCCCAGACAGGGCAGGATCAGGAAGCCAGGCCTCTCCCAGCTTTGGCAGTCCAAGGCTGGCCTTTCCCCAGCAATTCAATCATTCCTTCTCTCCCAAACAGAACGTGCCCCAACACCTTTGCCTTGAACCGAGTTGCATTCAGGAACCTGGGTTTGCCCACACATGTTAAAGGTACGGCTGGAGGCGAGAAGCAGGGAAGCCAGCCACATCTCCAGTGTGGAGGAAAAGGGGAGCCCTCAGCAGAGCCCTGAGCTTGGGGCTGTGGAAGGGGGGCTGGCTGCTGGAGCAGCAAGGTGTGCCCCGACATCCCAGCCCAGCTCCTTTCCAAAGGAGTTCCTCCTCAGCTAACATTTGGCTTTTCCAGCCAGAATTGAGCACCCTTGGGGAGGGAAACCAGCCAGAGTGTGTCTGTCAGGGGGTCATTGCCGTGGTGCTGCAGCTGCATGGTGGTGGTGGGGTCTGGAGGTGGCAGGAGAAGGGATGGACACAGGGGTGTGGGAGCACCAGGCTGAGCCCTGCAGTGCTGTGGAGGCTGCTTGGCTCCCACCCGTGTTCTCCTCCCTGCAGGGCTGCCCCTGTGGCAGCATGGCCAGGGGTTTGTAGGTGTGAGCTCTAGGTGCAGCACTTTGGTCCCTGCCAGGTTTGAGGCAGAGGAAGCCAAGGAGAGGACGATGGTCTTCTCCTCCCTTCCTCTTTTGTCCTTTGCAATATGGAGAGGAAAATTCATTCTCCTTCCAGTCTGTCCATTGTGCCAAGATCTCCAGGGGAAATGAGTTTCCCTGGGCAGGGGTTGAAGTTTGCCAGCACTGGCTTGAGAACATCTGCATGCACAGGCCCTGTGTTATGGTTCATGTGCAAGGGATATGGGCATCTGCCTCTGAAGAGGAGCAAACCTCTGGAGCCCTCCAGATTTCCCCTCTGATTATTACAGCATGTTTCTTCCTGCCACAGGTAGTTCATCCGATGCCAGCTGCCAGGCAAAGGAGAAGGATGCAAACAAGACATGTTAAGTAAAATACTCCTGGATGAGCAAGCTGTAAAGGAAAAGGAAATTATTCCTGTGGAGCAGGATAAAGGCTCCCCAAACACAGCATGTGGGCAGTGCTCAGAATAGGGAACGGCTCTTTGAAGGGCATGAAAATCCTCACCAAAGCTAAAACCTGGAGCTGGCTCACAAGTGATGGGGGAATGATGGAAGGAAGATAAGGTAAGGTTTTCATTAAGGGCTCCATGACCAGGAGGAAACAACAGGAATCCTGCAGGATGAATGCTCCTCAAGCCCAAGCAGACAGGGCATGATTGCAGGTGTGGTTAGTGCAGAAGAGCAGCAGGACTGGGTCAGACCAAAGGTCTGCCCTGACTCATCTCTGCACTCAATAGCAGATGCTTCAGGGAGAAGGAGCAGAGCAAACAAGTGGTGATACTTGACCCAGATATTAACCCAGCACCAGACTGCATCCAGTTCAGGCACTTGTGAGCCAAAGCAGCTCTTCTGGGGACATTTGTGTTGGGGGAGAAAGAGCCTGCAGTTTCCAGGAGATCCCTCATTTCATGGGAAGGAAATGCACTGCATAGGTGGTCAGCACTGGATGCTCAGTGCAGGAGTCCTGCGGTGGTTTTACACTGCTCCTGGCTGTGAAAAGCCCTGTGAGTGTCAGGTACAGCTCCAGCCACCAGGAACTGTCCTGCCAGGCATGGCTGTGGTGCCATGACTGCCCTGGGCAGCCGCAGGCAGTCACCATCAGGCTGTGGTCAGCCCAGGCTTTGTGCACAGAGAATTCCGGCCCTGGAGCTGACAGCAGCAGTCTCCAAACCCAGGCAGTAAGGGTGATCAGTGAGGTGTTTGGACAAGAAATAACAGGAGACTTGTACAGTCTCTCGAATCCAGATGGAGTAGCAATCAAAAGGAATATGAAATTAAGAAAAATGTAGGGAATGCACATAAAAATGTGTCCTGGGGCGATTTGTTTCCCGAGAATCACAGAATCAGAGTTTCTTTGCTTAGGAGCATTATACTGAGCCTGACAAAAAATGGGCTCAGTTGGGAAATGGCCCTGGTTTATGTGCTAGGACATAAAACAGAAAGTAATGGAAGTTCTCCATGGGCAGTGCAGAAACTGGATAAACCCTGACACAAATAATTACTTACCGTGCAATTACCTTGACACCAGAGCACCAGGCGAGCCCAGCTCCTGGTAGAATTCAGCATCACTGTGCAGTGAAGTACTTGTCTGTCTGTCTGCATCCTCTCTCTGTCCTCAGGCCACCCGGAGGAACGCCATGGCTGTGGTTTTATGCCCCATCAAATCAAGTTAAGACCAGCCAGTAGGTTCAAAAATTAGAGGGAATGTTCCTGAGAAAGACCGAGCTGCAAAACACAACGCTTGGAATCACATAAACCATGAGTCCTTGGGACTGCAAAATGGTCAGTGCTCCAGAAGGGCTCCAGCACCTCTGGGTGAGATGGGATGGTGTCGTGAATGAGTGGCTTAGGTGACTTAAAGAGTCACTGACAAAGGTACCAGCAAAAGCAAATGAATGTCAGTTTGTGAAACTGCAACTGAAAAGAGTTTGGTGAGCAACATCCACTCTATCACTGCCTGCGTGGATGAAGCATACAGAGGAAAATTGACTAAAATCATCTTAAAAGGATTTGCCTGGAGACCAGAGACACAAAAGGATAAGAGTACAAAGGGCAAGGAAGACCCTCCCATCGAGTCGTGGAGGTCAGAGTGGACTCCCTGGCCAAACCTAGCCTCAGATTTGATCAACTGCTTTGTGTCTAAAGGATTTAGCAAATGGGCCGGGATGGGATGGGATGGGATGGGA